>NC_057804.1:575480092-575603138 GCF_018294505.1 Triticum aestivum | reverse complement strand
CTCCCCGGGAAGCTCCCTTCTCCCGAGCCGCGAAACCTCAGCCCCACCTCCATGCGCCTCCACCGCACCAATTTCACAGCCGCCCTCCTCCCTAATGCCGGAGACGATGTCCATTTGCCGTCATGCACTGGGCCATGTGCCTCTTACTCCGTGCTGCTGGTGTTGCCTCGACGACGGCCGCATGAACCGTACCGGAGCCGATTCACCCCCGCCGTTGTTCACGGCGCCAGAGCGGCTCCAACTTCGGATCCGTCCAAAGTCCTGGCGCTACTTCCGTGTAGCCATCGACCATTGCAACATCGCTCTTTCCCTGCCGCCGGTCGCCACCGCAACCGCGCCGGCCTCACCGACTCGGCAGCTGGACCTGCCTACATCACCATGCCGCCAGATAGGTGGCACCCTCATCTCAAATCACTTTATTTAGGCGTCAGTTGTCTGAATTTTTATTCCGGGCCAATCGATTCCCAATGGGAAGCAGCACCCCTCGAGGCGGCTGAGCTCCTAGGTTGCCGGTTGGCTGGTGTCTAACATAAGGGTGCGGGGCCGCAAGTTCGCCGCGGAAGCAGCGCTTAGATGGCTATCTTTTAGAGTTGCGTGGGTTGAAGGTACTGCCGCCGTCGGATCTGGATGATGGGGAGTCTTTGTGGATTAGCCCGGGGGCGGCGCAACCACGGCAATGCGGTGGGGCGGGGAGCGGGGTTTTGGCCGGGGCCACGGACGGCGGAGGCAGGCTACTCTGCCGTTGGTCGCTAGCTCTTCGGGGAAGATTCCGAACAGTGTCAGCCGGGAGGCACAAGACGGCCATCAAGCCATCCGGCGTAGATCGGACAGTACCAAAATAAAATAAAATCGTGTTACCCCAATTTAGTCTTCAGTTAACAGACGTGTGACCACTCTCGTACCTTGCTGTTGATCTCTTAGTGTATTTCTTCAGATCAAAGAGATATGTCGTTCTTAACATTATGCGTTATCTGCATCTTCAAACACACCATCTTCTGACTCACTGCAGCTACTCCAACAAGGGAAGCATACACCAGAAGGGAGCTATAGTCCCCACTCAACAGTTCCCTGCATCGAATGCGCGTTCCCGACATGGACAGCCACAACAACTGCAGGGCCGTCAACAAGTCAGCACATGATGCGTACTCCTATGGATGGCAGCCAGATAGGTTGTACAATCATCTTACTTGTGTGCAACATTTATGGCGTTGTTATTCATCTAAGCATGGAAAATAGATCATCACATTTCACTGTATATTGATGTTGATCTCTTACAGGTCTTGTTCAGGAGTTCACGTTGTTCCATAGTTCAGCTAAGATACTTGTTCTTTAGGTAATGTTGTTCCATAGTTATCATCCATCAGCCAATGCTATCCCACAGGCTGGTGATTATAGTATTATACCACTTCTAGTATTACCTATGTTGTTCTTTAATACTTTTGTGTGCCATCTAGTTAATCTTGAGTAGAAACGATACATATTCTGTAGCTTTCATCTGTGTTCTCCCTTTAGTTTATGAGACCTGTTGCTGCTAGTTAACCCCAGTCCTACTATTTATGTCGTCTCCTACATGCACTCATTACATAAATCTAACTACTAGTTGTCTTCCATGCATGTCAGATATAATTGCACACAGTGATATATCGACCAGAACCTCACGGAGCAATGTAAAGGCCAATAAACTTGATGTCAATGATACCCAATATGATGGAACATGTAAAGGCAGTTCTTCAGAAGACTTGCAGAAAGATGATGAATCATCTACACCCCGCAAGATCCTTGCTCTAACTTGGCCTGTGATATGGGTACAACATGCATATAATGTCCTAGAGTGTATCTACTCTGTTGCAATGCCATGTGCTTAGCATGCTGATCATGCATGTAAATATGTCATGCCTTCCTGTTTTTTAGTACCTATTCCACTCATGATAACATGTTTTCAAATTCAAGTAATGTCATTCTACTCTATCACAATGCCATCTGCTTAATTTGGACATCATGCTTCTGAATATCTTATGCATTGTTATTCATCAGTATGTACTTCATTTGTCTGCCATACCATGTTTTCTTACATTGAAGTGCTGTTCTAGTGCTCTATTGCAATGCCATCTTATTTTCCCAATCATACACGTGTATGTTGCCTTAATTATTTCTGTACGTATTCCGCTAGCATATAGTTTTACATTCAACTAGTGTTTTTTTGATGTGTTGTCCTGTCCCTAGATCTTACACCATACTCCCTCCGTCCAGATTACATGATGCCGAAATGGATAAAAAAGGATGTATCTAGAACTGAAATACGCCTAGACCCATCCATTTTTTCCGGATGGAGGGAATACATGTCAATATGCCATGCCTTTCTATTCTTCAGTACCTATTCCATCTCTCTGTTGTCGCATGTTTTATAATTAAAGCACCATTCTTCTATTCAAGGCATGCAAGGGGAAGACGACTATGTTAGAATCTGAAGGGTTACAAACAAGGCCTTTGCAAAAGATCCAAAAGCCAGGAGATAATAAACCAACTCCAGTTTTTACAGATACTGCTCCAGCACAGAGAAACCCAACTCCTACTGATAATAAGAATATTCCAGTGGCCAAAGAACTAGTCTGCTCCAGTCCAGCAAAAATATGTCAACTCAATTCTAAGAAGTGTGTGCATATCCTTGCATCATGAAATTTTATAGCATGCTGATCATTTTTTCTACATGTTTCTTACCCATCTCTCTTTTAGAAAATAAGCATAACAGATAGAAGAATTTCTACAATGGTATCGTTTATGAGGAAAGATTCTTGCAGGAATTCTCTGTGCTCCAATGTAGATGTAAGTACCTGTTGTATATCACTATATTTTTACATCAGCATGTATTTTGTTAATCGGCCTGAATCCAACCTTTATCTAATCTAAATTTAGTTGTAGCAAAATGTATGATTAAAGGCCACAATGTTGATTTTTGTAAGGAAAACTGCCTGGTAGTTTTGCATCCTGAGCTGCATGAGTGTACTATCTCATATCAGTGGGTTTGAATACTTTGGTTCTGCAGTGGGTTTTATAGTGTTTTTCTTTACTGTGTTGTCCTGTCGTATCCCTAGCTCTTACATCATACTCCCTCCATCTGTATTAAATGTTGCAGAAATGGATAAAACTGGACGAATCTAGAACTGAAATATGCCTAGATCCATCAATTTATTTCCGGATGGAGGGAATACATGTCAATATGTCATGCCTTTCTATTCTTCAGTATCTATTCCATCTCTGTTGTAGCATGTTTTATAACCGAATCACCATTCTTCTATATAAGGCATGCAAGGGGAAGATGGCTATGCTAGAATCTGAAGGGTTACAAACCAAGTCTTTGCAAAGGATCCAAACGCCAGGAGATAATAAACCAACTCCATTTTTCATAGATACTGCTCTAGCATAGAGAAACCCAACTCCCACTGATAATAAGCAGATTCCAGTGGCCAAAGAACTAGTCCGCTCCATACTAGCAAAAGAATGTCAACTCCATTCTAAGAAGCGTGTGCGTATCCTCGCATCATGAAATTTTGTAGCATTCTGATCATATTTTCTACATGTTTCTTGCCCATCTCTCTTTTAGAAAATAAGATTAAACGACAGAAGACTTCCTCCATTGGGATCGTATTCGAGGAAAATATCTTGCGGGAATTCTCTGTGCTCCAATGCTGATGTAAGTACCTCTTGTATATCACTATATTTTTACATCAACATGTATTTTGTTAATCGGCGTGAATCTAACCTTTATCTGATCTAAAATTAGTTGTAGCAAAATGTTAAAGGCGCCAATGTTGATTTTTGTAAGGAAAACTACCTGGTAGTTTTGCATACTGAGCTGCATGAATGTACTATCTCATATCACGCACATTACTGAATTGTAGTGCTTCTCTGGTTGCCCATTCATTCATTGTGTCAATGTTGCTTTCGTACTATCTTACCTGGCTGATGATAGTTGTGCTATATTGTGTTAATTTGGTGTAGGCTAGTTACCCAAACGTTCGTTGTGTCAATGTTGCTTTCCTATTATCTGACTTGGCCAATGATAGCAATGCTAGTGTGTTAATTTTGTGCAGGCTGCTGAAGATAAGAAGACAAACTCTGAAAATAGCAAGGCAACCCCATTGTTTCTTTCCAGTAAATCTAGGTCAGGTAATATGGCAATAACTCATGATTAATCTGTTTGGTTCCCGTCCTAATTTATGGTATGATGCAGTGGTCGAGACACTATCCACTATCAATAATGCAAGCCTGCCAAAATCGCCATCTGAATCAGTTCAGTATCCTATGTCTCGAATACAATGGAATAATTATATGTTTGTGAACCAATTAATGGCTGAAGCAATGATGGAAATGGTGGATCAATCAGAGGTGCAGAGTCATGCGACACAACAACTGATCAATGTTTTTAGAGACAGTGTAGCAAAGTAGCAAGAACGTGCCCACATGCTTATGGGCGTCATCTGTGCTGAGGTTGCAGATTGTGACGTTGTAGATGGTTAGGTTCTGCTCATTTATTTGCACTGGCATCAATCTTTGATTGCCCAGTGGATGTAATTTCCTGTAATATATGCTGGATGTGCAACATTATTCCCTGTATGTCGTACCTTTGCTTGATCGGTTTTGGTCCTGTGCATAATTGCTCGTCGTAATGGGCTCAAATTATCTAATTTGGCCTAAAGACATGTACGAACTTTAGTGGGACCATTAAGTTAATGGGCCGTTACTAGGCCGAAAGTTAATGGTCGGCCCTCTTACCTCCTGGGTCATTAACAGGCCGACCTCGAAGCGGGCAACAGGTGGCCCCAATTTATTTCACGGGTCGTTAACAGGTCGTTACTAAGTATGGGCTACATATGGCCCAACTATACTGTAGGCCTTTAGCAGGCCGAAAGAGACAGCGGGCTTGTACTGGACCATGAAGAGCATGGGCCGCTAAGAGGCCGAAAGTTAGGTCGTATTGTAAATGGCCTAACTGTGTTGCGGGCCTTTAGCAGGCCGAAAGAGAAACCGGGCTGGTACTGGACCATGATGGGCATGGGCCGTTAAAGGCCAAAACTAAGGTCCGACTACAAATGGCCCAACTCATTTATGGTCCGTTAACAAGCCTAAAGGCACACAGGACCGGGAATTGGCCCAACACTTAAATGGGTCGCTAAAAGGCCAAAACTCGGGTCCAACTACAAATGGCCCAACTGATTTATCGGTCGTTAACAGGCTAAAAGTGACACCGGGCCAGAAATTGGCCCAACACTTAAATGGGCCGCTAAAAGGCCGAAACTCAGGTCCGACTACAAATGGCCCATCAGATTTATGGGCCGTCAACAGGCTGAAAGACACACCGGGCAGGAAATTAGCCCAACATTTAAATGGGTCGCTAAAAGGCCGAAAGATGTACATACTGAAAATTGGCCCATACATTAAATGGGCCGTTAATAGGCCGAAATCTCATCGGGCCGATATTGAGCCCAAATATATAGCGGGCTGTTAATGGGCTCGAACTGACGATGGGCTGCAATGGTGTCAAATCTTTAACGGGCCGTTGACGGGCCGAATTGGCACATCTCGTATGGGTCATGGGCTTAAATTGACCTAACACAAGTAGGCCTTATATGGGCCGGCCTGCTAATTTTTACTAGGCCAGCCTTTTTCACTGGAATGGGCCACTGTTGGGCCGTGCCACGTGTCGACCTATCATAGGCACCTCCTATCCAACGAGTGGATGACATCTATCCCAACGGTGAGGCAACACGTGTTTCCTGCGGCCAATGATGATTTTACACGTGGAAAATCCCCATTGGCCCGGGCTGTTAACGGGTTATCGGATCCAAAACCGGACCCGATAGCTTAACGGTGTTCCGTTACGGTGGATGCCATGTGTCGGTCACCCTTGACGAAAGAACTTCTATGACGCGCAATTTATTGTCATCGAAGTGGACACTTCCGTGATGATAATTTTGGTAATGTCATGGAACACTTCTACGACAGCACAGGTATGACTATCTTGATTCTGTCATAAATTTGTCATGGATGTACATGCATGACAGAAAACGCGACCTACTGTGACAAACACGTATCATCACGGAAGTGTATTTTTTTGTAATGTTGGCTATTCGGATGTAGATCTCCTTCTCTGTAAACCGACTCTGTGTAACCCTAGCCCCCTACGGTGTCTATATAAACCAGAGGGTTTAGTCCGTAGGACCCAACAACAACAATCATACCATAGGCTAGCTTCTAGGGTTTAGCCTCTCTGATCTCGTGGTAGATCAACTCTTGTAATACTCATATCATCAAGATCAATCAAGCAGGAAGTAGGGTATTACCTCCATCGAGAGGGCCCGAACCTGGGTAAACATCATGTCCCCGGCCTCCTGTTACCATTAGCCTTAGACGCACAGTTCGGGACCCCCTACCCGAGATCCGCCGGTTTTGACACCGACATTGGTGCTTTCATTGAGAGTTCCTCTGTGTCGTTGCTGCAAGGCTAGATGGCTTCTCCAACCTTCAACCACGCCGTCCTGAGCGAGACCTTTCTCCCCGGACAGATCTTCATGTTCGGCGGCTTCGCACTTCGGGCCAATTCGTTTGGCCATCTGGAGCAGATCGATAGCTATGCCCCTGGCCATCAGGTCAGGTTTGGAAACCTAAACTACACAGCCGATGTCCGCGGAGACTTGATCTTCGACGGATTCGGGCTCGTGTCAGGAGCGCCGAACAGTCGCGACGTGCATGACCTAGATCGGCAGTCGGACAGTATTCGGAACATCGCACCTGCTATAGCTCCGGACCTCGTTCAAGAGCAGGTCGTGCCTTCCAAGGACGGGTGTATGGACCCTGCCCCGGAGGCCGCACACTCCTCATCGTTGGAGCCGAACACACACTCCACTCCTAAAGGGATTTGTGTCTCCGGACCCCCAAACTCATCTCCGGCTGTGTGTTCCGGACCGCGCGCATCCGTGCCCATTAAATCTAACGAGGCTCCAGTCATGGAGTTCACCGCCGCGGATATCTTTCAGCACTCACCCTTCGGAGACGTGCTAGATTCTTTAAGGTCTCTCTCCTTGTCAGGAGACTCCTGGCCGAACTATGTCCGGCTCGAGTGGGAAGCTGGCGACGAAGAAATTCGCTTCCCACCCACCACCCACGTAATAGCCACGGTCGATGACTTGACCGACGTGCTTAACTTCGACTCCGAAGACATCGACAGTATAGACGACGATGCAGGAGAAGAACAGGAACCACCGCCAACAGGGCCCTGGACTGCCACCTCTTCATACGATATATATATGGTGGATACTCCCAAAAAAACAATGGCAATGAGGCGACGGAGGATAACCCCTTAGGGAAGAAAGCAAAACACGGGCGTCATCGGCGCTGCTCCAAGCCTCGCCACAACAATACCGGCACTGGGGAAGAAAATACATATGGTGCCGAAGAGGAAAACGATCCTGATCAACCCAACTTCGAGCAAGCCGAACAGGAACACGGGCAGGCTAGCCAAGACGAACAGGCGACAGATGGATACTTGGAGAACGATAACTATATGCCTCCCTCCGAAGACGAGGTGATCCTCGGTAACGACAATTTCGGCATACCAGAGGATCCAATAAAGCAGGAGCGCTTCAAGCGCCGGCATATAGCCACTGCAAGAGGACTGAAAGAGAAACATCAGCAACCTCAAGCTGATAAAAATCTGCCCACAGACAGACGGACTAAGGCCCGGGCAGCCGTAGAATACGGACTCGAGCACCGAACAAAATACTACCCAAAGCGCAGGCTACTACCTCAATTCGAGGAGGCGGCACTAAAAATCAAACGCAGGCCTACACCCCGCCGACATTACACTGCGGCAAGGGGATGCGCACAAGACCAGCATTACACACCAAACAGCAACATAGCGAGCACCCCGGACGCATAAGTGGACAAAAACAGAGTCTACAAACCTTGGTGCCACAAATACAAGCGTCCCAAGGCAAAAAAATGGCGCCCAGGGAACGGCGATCAACACAGGAGCCCGTAATCCTCAACCCGTTCAGTGGGAGAAGAGACTTCAACATCTTAATCCGGGCCCCTCCAGCTTGAACCGCATACTTGACCGCCCATGTCAAATTCCTAGCACCCCAGGGCAGCAGCCAATCATACCAATAGAGAATGCTGGGTCTTCAAACAAATCGGCAGGCCGGCGCCGGAAGGAGCATGAGGAAGCTCAGATTATCAAATCTAGGGACCGATCACTCAAGGATCAGACCCACCAGAAAAACTCATTTTAAAGTGTCACAAATAGGCGTGAAGGCCACCTTGGCCCCGCCACCCCGGAGATGGTCTTCGGACAGCCAAAAATGGCATACCAACTTTTGGTCTTATACCTCTAGGCAGTAGCTATTCAGCACCGCCAGGATACAGTGCGACTAAAACGCATTATCAGCCAAGACCCACATGATGACGTCACAATTGCGGTTAAGACCGAGCTTCGCCTTGGCGCCCAAGAATATTCGGCTGCTTTATTCACTGAAGCAGCGAGTCGCTGTTTTTTTCAATCGAACCTAAATTTGACAGCCAAACTCCTGGACACCGATAAGGGAGTCCGAACTACTTCATGATACCCCAAACCTAATTATAGCTAATACAGATCCTTCAGCGTAAGCCGGACGGATCACATCCACGGCTCAGCCACTGCTCACACACGCTTTTTAAGCATTATTTGCAGGTTCGCCCTCGCGCACAACTGGACCGGCGACTTGGAATCAGCTCGGACGCACACAGGGGGATGTCCGCCCCACCTAAATACAATCCGGATACTCCTCCGGACTCGCGCACAGCCAACCACCGCCCGGCCCCAACAGGTTCTGCCATCATGCCTCTTTTTTATAACATGCATCGTACTCATACGCATAGATGTATTACTTAAATACAGCATGTAGAGTCATTTGAGGCTTATCTGCTATCTCTCAACGACATTTTTGTCATAACGGCATCCGAATATCGTGTTATGCCTTGGAATGCCAGGGGCTTCCTTGCACCCGTACTATGGCGACTAAAGTCCGAACACCTTCTCGGTCGTTTGGCACCCCGAACTTATAGCATTATATGCATCAGCTCTGAATCATGTCTTGGGTCATTGGTTGGGTTTGCCCGGCTCCCATGTTTTGGTACCTTACGTTCCGCAATATCGGCTAAGGTAGTGCTGGGAGAACTACTGCAATTGTGTCCCGGTTCTGCCGGACGAATGCCTCAGTAGAGAAAGACGAAAACCGACTGTCATGATAAGGCGAGAGCTGGTCAGCTGTTCGAGAGGTTGTAAAATCTTTAAGGATTTATTCCGCATAATGCCATAACAAAATGCAGCGTGTGAAGGATCGGTTCACCGATCAGGCGCTATTAGAGCCTCCCGTGCGGTCTTCCGAACACCAGGGGCTCCGCCTTCCATACTCGAATTCCTATGGCTAAGTGAGAGTAATAAAGCCCTATAGTACGATTGCCTGGTTCGCTGTGCTGAACACCTCCTTCATGGACCCATGAATGGGATAAAGAGTGTTCAAGTGTATCCCGAACACCCCCGTAGTTCCTATGTGGGGGCAGAAGTCGACGACTGGCCAACTCTCAAGACTAACATATTAAATGGCCGCGCAGGAACAAAATTTACACATAACAGACACCTACATATGAGTGACTCTCTTTTGCCTTACAAAGGATATCACAACTGCTTTCAGGGAAAAATAATGTCTTTCGTACATTCCTCGGCCACGAGGCGGGCGCCTTTCAGGACGCCATCATAATACAGTTCAGGCTTACGGTGCTGCTTCCCCTCCGACGGCCCCTTGGTCATCAGCTTCTCAGCATCAAGCTTCCCCAGTGCACTTTTGCACGGGCAAACGCCATTCGTGCCCCTTCTATGCAAACTGGACGCTTAAAGATGTCCAGCCGAGGACAGGCCCTCCCAATCCGCTTCACGAGCCCGAAGAAACTGCTCGGTATGGGCTCAGCGGGCCACAGCCGGATAACCAAATCCTTCATGGCTAGTTCGGCCGCCTGATGTAGCTCGATCAACTGTTTGAGCTGGTCGACAAATAGCACCAGATAGTTCGGCACCAAATACTGCGACCAGAAGAGCTTCTCCGCAGTTTCCTTCTTCTCAGCTCGGTAGAATTGGGCAGCATCAAATATGATGCGCCGCAAATCCGCAAATGCTCCTTAAAAAATTAGGATTCAATGGGTTACCATGAACCTTCCCTGTGAAAGCGCAAGGCACCTTGAAACAATAAAAAAAATTTACCAGCTGCAATCTTCCACGCCTCCTGAATATCCTTCAGCGTGGCCTGGGCTTACTCCCGAGCCTCATTCGCGGTCCGGAGAGCTTGGGCGAGTTTGGATTCTTTCAACGATAGACTCTGCTCCAAACTCTCGTTTCTCCCTACGGCCTCCTGAAGCTCTCGTTCAGCTTCCACGAACCTCGCCTCGTGTTTCTCATGGAGAGTCCGCTCCGCGGCCGCATTCTTTTCGGCCAAGGCAACAAACTTCTTGAGCGCCTCAATTTCAGCATTCGCACCTGGAGCGCGCGATATATATACTTTAAGATAGTCACAACTACTTGTGTCAAACTTACTATAAGTTTTCAAAACATACCTTGTTTATCCTCCTGCTGCTTCTTCACTCGGCCGAGTTCCTCTTCGGCCCGCACCAGAATCTGCTTGAGTTCGGACACTTCTGCAGTATGAGAGGAGGCAGTCGCTGCAGACATCTGATTCACAAAAAATATATATGTCATTTACTAAGTCTCCTGCGGACGAGAAGTTGATCCCCTGTCCGGTTCCTGTCCTCTCTGAACAGTGTATCAGGGGCTAATATCTATACTATGACAGTCTTCTACACATACCTCCAAGCCTTTTATAAGGCTGACGCAGGATTCATTCAGTCTGCTCTCGGCGGCCTGAATCTTTTCTATCACCACGCCCATAAGGGCGCGGTATTCATCAATGATGGACGCACTCTCTAGTGCTGTTGATAGGCCGCCTGACGCCTTTGGTTGGACGGAGGTCGCAGGCGGAGTAGGATCGCCCCCCCCCTAGTCAAAAGGGGCTGCTTGCCCGACCTCGGAGCCTTCAGGGTCTCCAGGACTGTGTCCGGCTGCGGGCTGGATCCATGATCACCCCCGCCATCAATATTCATGGGAACCGCCGCTCCCGCGCGTCCGGCCCCTGAGGTGCGCCCCCCTGGCTCAGGTCCTTTTTCGACGACACCTCGGTGTCATAGCCAGGCTTTGGGGAAGGGGCCCTGGGAGGGGTCTCACTCTGCAAGGCATCGGAACTCAACGAGTCCTCTGATAAGGCCTGTTGGGCCGGAGACCTTGCCGGACAGTAAAAAGTACGGTGCGAATCAAAATACTGCATTCTGGTAAATTCTGGATGCATGGCTGTGTCCGGATTTCGTGCACTTACGATTTTACCAGGGGCTGGGCCCTGGGATCCCACTCCGGGCTGCTGTCAGTAGCCGTGGTGGATGCCTCGGGGATGGATGTTCTTCCCCTCTTAGGTGAATCTGCCTCTAAGGATGAGGAGGCTGCCCTTTTCTTCCTCCCCCTCGTAGGGGACTTGGGCTCTTCTTCCTCCTCTTCCTCATCCTCATCCTCTTCCTCCTCATTCTCTTCGGAGGAGGGAGGGTCGCTGGAGTATTCGGACTTCGTGTCCGAAGCACCTGGACGACGGAGACCGCTTCTGGTCTCCTTGGCCTTTTTTTGGCCTCTTTCTTCGGCGCCTTGTAAGGCGCGGGGACCAGCATCTTTGTCAGAAGAGGTCCGCCGGTTCTTCCGGCAGCGGGGCTGGAGAATGAATCCGCTCCGCCACCTTCGGCCATTCCTGGGACAACCGTGAAAAGACATGTTAGAAAAACATCTCCTTCGAGACCAATCAATGACACATGCGAATAACCAAGATATGATGACGACTTACCAGACTGGCGAGGTGGGACAACTGGTACCTGCGGTCTGCGGCAGAGTCCGGCCATGGTTTGTCGGACTTAAAGAGCACCTTCCAGATGTTCTTGTGCGAGGAGCCGAAAAGCTCCCGCGGGGTCTGGTGCTCGTCCGGGTCATACTCCCACAAATCACAGCCTCTGTGCTGACAAGGAAGGATCAGGCGGACCAGCATCACCTGGACCACGTCAACAAGCATGATGGCCTTGTCCTCCATACCTTTGACACGCGCCTGGATCACCCATAGTTCGTCGGACGACGACCAGTTCACGCCCTTCTTGGGCCAGGACGTGAGCTGCAAAGGGGCTCCAGATCGAAACTCGGGAGTAGCGGCCCACTTTTTGCCGTGTGGCTCAGTAATATAGAACCACTGTTGCTGCCACTCCTTGATGGAGTCATTAAAAGTACCTGTCGGCCATGTGACCTTGGGCATCCTGCTCACCATGGTGCCTCCGCACACGACATGTTCGCCACTCACCACTTTGGGCTTCACGTTGAAGATCTTGAGCCATAGCCGAAGTGTGGCGAGATACGGAGAAAGGCCTCGCACACGACAATAAATGTCGAGATGTTGAGGAAAGAATTGGGGGATAGATCCTAAAAATCAATCCCATAGTAATACATGATGCTGCGAACAAAAGGGTGGAGGGGAAACCCGAGCCCGCAGACGAAATGGCGGAGGAAAACAACTCTCTCCTGGAGCTCCGGAGTAGGGACGATATGTCGTGCCGTTGGAAGATGGTGGCCGATTTTCTTGGCCAGATATCTGGCCGGCCGCAGCTTTCTAATATCCTTCTCCTGGACGGAGGAGGCCATCCGCTTGCCTCCTGCTCCGGATCCGGACATTTTTGAAGGACCTTTTTTGGTGGGAATGATGAATGCTTGGGCGCTAGGGCTCGGGTGAAAGGAAAGGGGCGAACAGAAGTAGAAGAAGGCGTGGGTAGAAAGGATGAGGCTTTTCCCCTTTATAAAGGTGATAAAACTTACACCTCCCTGCTTGCCTAACGGAGCCTGCTCGTTCCCCACTTACCGTAATTGATGGTGCAGTTGGGTTACCCATGCCCGTATTGAAGAGGATCCCGCGTTAAGGGGACACAATCTCTGCTGTGACAAGACGTGCCGAAGAAACCGCCTCGCGATGTGTGCGGAAGCAGGTAGTAGAAAACGGTTCGAATAAAAATCGGGTCGTGGCGTGATGTCACTTTTCGAAGAATTGTCAGGAGATTATATTCATGGATTATTATTATTCTCTCTACGGTGGTATATGGAATTTATCTTGTAGAGCCGGACACGGTCCTTGTGTTCAGAATTTATTTTGGTGTATTCAGAGATGGAACCCGCCTCGCCATGCTGAAGACAATCTACGCGCCGGACTCATCGTCATTGAAGCCTAGTTCAGGGGCTACTGAGGGAGTCCTGGATAAGGGGGTATCCGGACAGCCGGACTATATACTTTGGCCAGACGGTTGGACCATGAAGATATAAGATAGAAGACTTCGTCCCGTGTCCGGATGGGACTCTCCTTGGCGTGGAAGGCAAGCTTGGCGATTCGGATGTAGATCTCCTTCTCTGTAAACCGACTCTGTGTAACCCTAGCCCCCTCTGGTGTCTATATAAACCGGAGCGTTTAGTCCGTAGGACACAACAACAACAATCATACCATAGGCTAGTTTCTAGGGTTTAGCCTCTCTGATCTCGTGGTAGATCAACTCTTGTAATACTCATATCATCAAGATCAATCAAGCAAGAACTAGGGTATTACCTCCATGGAGAGGGCCCGAACCTGGGTAAACATCGTGTCCCCAGCCTCCTGTTACCATTAGCCTTAGACGCACAGTTCGGGACCCCCTACCCGAGATCCGCCGGTTTTGACACCGACGGTCATATTGCTACTTTAAGCCGTTTCATAAGCCGGTTAGGTGAGAAGGCCATACCACTATATCAGATGTTGAAGAAAGCAGATGACACGGTCTGGAGTGATGCTGCTAACATGTCCTTTGAGGATTTGAAGAGACAATTGGTTGAGCCGCTGGTCCTTGCTGCTCCCATTGATAAGGAGACATTGTTGTTGTATGTGGCTGTTAATGCACGTGCTTTCAGTTTGAGAATAAATAAGTTGATTCAATCCTTTTTGATTGATCAACTTAACTACTGGTTTTTGGTTCCAGTGGCAACTGAACAGTTTCACATACCATTTGTGTTTTACCACCCGGTATGGAGCCATCTTACATTTCGTCGGCTGCTCTTTGCCTGAGTGCGTGGGACCCACTCATAAGGTTTGTTGGACCCGGCTAAGCCCCCTCCCGGTAGGGCTAGAGCGATAGCAAAGAAATGGTCTTCTTAGGTTTGCAACTTTATTACCTCCTATCGAAGAGCCGTCCATCTACTTACTGCCTGTGACCGCCTTCTTGTCGCCCGCCTTTTTCACTCCCCTGCCATTGTGGTGGAGCGTAAGGAGTCTGGTAAGGAATATCCGGTTCAACGGTCGGTTTACTACATCAGTGAGGTCCTTATTGAGTCCAAACAAAGGTATCCACATTGGCAGAAGCTTAAGTAGTATTTCCTGGGTCATCCCATCACTGTGGTCAGTTCTGCCCCTTTGGGGGATATCATCCATAACAGAGAGTCCACAGGACGAGTCGCCAAGTGGGCCATTGAGCTTGGACCTCATGGTCTAAACTATTTGCCTCGTACTGCTATCAAATCTCAAGCACTGGTGGATTTCATCAATGATTGGACAGAGTTGCAGGCGCCTGAAGAGAAGCCGAATAACACATACTCGACAATTCACTTCGATGGATCCAGGCAATTGGAAGGCTCGGGGGCTGGAGTTGTTTTGGCTTCCCCTCGAGGTGAAAAATTTTGTTATGTGCTAAGGTTGATGTTTCCCTGTACTAACAATGCAGCTGAGTATGAGGCCTTGCTCCATGGTCTTCGGATGGATAAAGAGATGAATTTAAGCCGGGTAAGGTGCTTTGGCGACTCAGATTTGGTAGCTCAACAAGTCTCAGGCAAGTGGGATTCCAAAGATCCTCTCATGGTGTCTTATCGCCGTGAGGTTGATGCTGTGGCTGGACATTTCAAGGGTTATCAAGTGGAACACATAGATCGCAGGAAGAATGAGGCCACCGATGCTCTAAGCCGGCTTGGATCTCAGCGTAAACTGGTACCCCCGAATACCTTTTTGGATGTTTTGCATAATCCTTCTGTCAAGTTACCTGCAGAGGAAGACTTAGTTGTGCCTGACCCGGAGGCATAGTTGGTGGTGGCTCTTCACATCATCCCAGATTGGACAGTGTCGTACCTGGCTTATATGACCCGGGGAGAGTTACCTGAGGATGAAACCTTGGCTAGACAGATAACCCAGCGGTCTAAGTCAATGTTGATTACCAATGGTGAGTTACATCATCGCAGTGTTACTGGGGCGTTTTAACGGTGTGTATCTCCTGAAGAAGGACAAGAGATTCTTCATGAGATTCATGAAGGAGATTGCGGCCATCATGCCGGTTCAAAGTCCCTTGTAGCCAAAGCTTTTTGTCATGGATTTTATTGGCTAACAGCTCATGCTGATGCAGAAGACCTCGTCAGTAAATGTGACGGGTGTCAGAAATTTTCACGGCAAGCTCATGTGTCGGCTCAAGAATTGAAGATGATACCAATTACTTGGTCATTTGCTGTGTGGGGACTTGACATGGTTGGGCCTTTCAAGAGATCCAAGGATAAAAAGACTCACCTTCTTGTGGCAGTGGATAAGTTTACAAAGTGGGTGGAAGCAGAGCCTGTCAATAAGTGTGACGTGACGACGGCGGTTCAATTCATGAAAAAGGTGATTTTCCATTTTGGCTTTCCCCGCAGCATCATAACTAACAATGGCACTAACTTGTCCAAGGGGGCTATGGAGGAGTTCTGTCAATGTGAGCATATCCTGCTTGATGTCTCGTCAGTAGCTCACCCCCAATCCAATGGTCAAGCATAAAGAGCCAATCAGGAGATTTTGAAGGGCATGAAGCCCTGGCTTTTTGTTCCTTTGCAACGAACACCGGGTTGTTGGGTGGAGGAGTTACCATCAGTGTTATGGAGCATCAATACTACCCCCAACAGATCTACGGGTTATACCCCTTTCTTCACGGTTTATGGAGCAGAGGCGGTTCTTCCTAGTGACATCCGCCATGACTCGCCCCGGGTGGCGGCTTACGTGGAAGATAACAATGAGCAAGCACGTCGGGAGGCACTTGACTTGTTGGATGAAAAGTGTGACTTGGCAGCAGCCTGCTCGGCGATTTACCAATAGGACATGCGGCGTTATCACAGTCGCGGGTTAAATCCAGAACCTTTCAAGAAGGCGACTTGGTGCTCTGGCTCATCCCGGATCAGACTGATGCACACAAGTTATCCCAACCTTGGGAAGGGCCCTTTTTGGTCAGCAAGAATTTGAATAACAGGTCATACTACCTTATCAATATTCGAGAGCACAAAGACTGACGTAAGTCGGAGGAGGAGACCCGCCGGCCGTTGAATATAGCTCATCTTCGGCCTTACTACACCTGAGCCACCGGCTCTCATGATGTACATATCTTGGTGATGTATATATTATAAATAATAAAGCAGGACCTCTGTCCATTTCATCCTCAAAGATCATATGTCTTCATTGTCATAATTTCAAAAAGACCATTGGGGGCTGATCGTATTCGAATCTAGCATAACTCCTTTGGCATAGCTTCCTGATCATACTCGAATCATAGTTGTTTAAACAAACTTGATCACTTGGGGGCTGGGTCGTATTCGAATCATAGCTTAACCCCTTTTAGTTCGAATCAGATCGTATTCGAATCAGAGTCGTTAAATATTCTCAAGGTCACTTGGCGGCTTCCTGTTCAAACATAGGTCGTATTCGAACCAAAGAGAACATAGCTGTCGGTACCCACTTGATCGACGCAATGCCAAAACCCACTTGGGGGCTTCTTGATCATATTTGAATCATAGCTTCACCCCTCTTGGGTCCGACCCAAATCGTATTTGAATCAGAGTCGTTAAATATTCTTAAGGTCATTTGGGGGCTTTCTGTTCAAACATAGGTTGTATTCGAACCAAAGAGAACATAGCTGTCGGTACCCTCTTGATCGGCGCAATGCCAAAGCCACTGGGGGCTACATGGTCGTATTCGAACCCTAGCTTAACCCCTTTAGGACGGTTTACTGATCATATTCGAATCAGAAGCCTTAAGTTTGTCTTCTATTCTTTTTGTTTAAGTCTTTTTTGAAAGTACTCTTTGGATTTGTCTTGTGACCTTTTTTTGTCCATAATCGAAGGCATATAAGGTTTTTGATTGAGCCGGCTTAACTTTGAGCAATCAGTCGGCCGGCGTGTGACAAATTCCAAGAGAAGGTCATGGTTTATAAGCTGAGTCATCACACTTACTGTCTAGGTCATTTAAACTGGTAGTAAAAATTTGATATCTCAGGTATGATATTATCACACTTATATTGAAAGTTCTGATCGGAATTATTTATAACTCATATTTCACATTTGTAAATATGTGGGATAATTATGACCCACCCTGCGGTGAGCCGCCGAGGGTCTCTGTGATTTACCTCTCTGTGCAGGACTGATTACAGGATTTCTTATGCACAAAGGAAGTAGGAAAGCATAAGACGGAGTAAATATATGATGGCGATTTAAAAAGTGTTAAGGCATCAAAACGAGCACGAAGGCACGGCACAGCAAAGTCATCTTTACTTCTATTACAGGACTCCCCGAGTCACAATGATTAAGCATTTTTTTAGCAAGGCTGCAAACATGAGCCGCCCAATGGATTAGCTCTCTTGATTGCCTGAAGCTTCTAGATCAACCCTTTCCACTTCTTTGTCTTGTTCCTGAGCTTGGAAGGTTGATGACGACCAGTCAATGCCACTCAAAGCTTTAAATTCAGCTTCGTCATCAACTAGCCCAGCCGGGTCAATCTCAGGAGCGAAGGTATTCTTACGAGTTGGTGGAATCAGGCTTGTCAGGGTATATTGTGGTGTTGGGATTCTCTGGTTCTCTGCATCATAACCTGCCTGGTACTTGGAGAGATCCGCTTCTTCAGCAATTACGGTGGCCACAGGGCATATTGCCTTCACACAGGTAGCAAAATCTTCTTGTTCAAAGGGCGCACCATCTTCTTTGAGGCTCGGATACCCAATGGCAATGTCAGCCGGGTCTAGCTCCAGAAGCCAAGCCTTGGCCCGGCTCAACGCGGCTACAACTCCGGATCTCGCAAATGCCCGCTTCAGTTCAGTAATCCGTTGGGGCAACACGGAAAGCTTCCTTAGCACATCCGCCAAAAGTGTAGGAACTTCATTGGACAGAGCCACGGTGGCTAAGGCACGCTGAGACCCGGTGTAGAGTTGCTCCACCAGTGTATAAACCGCCTTCAGCTTTATCAAAGAATCATGGTTAAGATTTGAGCTCCTGGGGCTTGCATAGCAACGTCAGGTGCGTTAAAGAACAAATTTATATGATCATTGAAAAGTATACAATATTTATAACTTTTAGGGCGACTTACCAAAGAATGCGGTAACCATCTGGGTCACATGGCGTTTCAAGCCGGACAGTTCATTGGTTGCCTTTTCAAGAGCCGCCTCTGAATTGTCAACTCGTTGGGTTAAGGCATTCTTCTCATCGGCCCAAGTTTTTCTCTCCGCCTCAAAGTCGGCCTTCAGCTTCTCTTGTTCAGATACACTGAATTCAAACTTGGAGTTGGCCCTTTGGGTTTCTGTTTCTTGTGCTTGCAGGCGATTCTTCAAATTAGCAATTTCTGTTTGCAATTGACTGGTGGTAACCTGCACGAATACCGGATCAAAGTCATGATTATTAGCATATTATATTCAAGTCCCAAGCACCTTGCAAGCAAGACTACTTGGCACTTGGGGGCTAATGTCTAGAGCGGATATTTATTTACAATGGCGGTTCATAAGATTGGCGAATCACAAAATTAAAAGTCCCAAGCACTTTGCAAGCAAAGACTACTTGGCACTTAGGGGCTAATGCATATTGCAGTTCAAACTACGAGGTTGATATATTCTACACAAGCATGTGAAGGACTAGCTCATTCATTTTGATTAAACCGGCCCTTGGGGGCTACAGATTAAGTCGGATTTTTTACAGGTTGTTATTCTATAGACATTGTTAATATTTGTCTAATGTTTTCTAAGTCTACAGCATATTCATCATAAGCAGTAGACTTGGGGGATGGCGTAATGAGAATGATTCAGAGGAAAGATGATATCATACCTCAAACTTATGGTGCATCTGCTTCACCATGTCGATTTCAACATCGCGGTTGTTGTGCACTTGGCTGAGATAGCCAGACAAAACATCTCTGGCGCTCATATGAGAGTACTCTGTAAGGTCAAATCTGACCTTACGGCGTTCCAGGAGTTCTTCTTTGGCAGTACATTTCGCAAGCACAGTAGGCCTTCCCGGCTCAGTGTAACTGGTCTTAGTAATCTCAACTTCAACTTCTTGAGGGTCATTTGTCTTGGCGGGGCTTGAGACTTCAAGATTCTTGGAACCATCAAGAGTCCTCTCGGTAGGCGGGTCAGCTGCTAAGGTTGGCGGTTCAGACGCTGGCTTAGGTGGCGGTTCAGTAGCAGAAGTTTCCGGTACAGACGTTTGAGGTGCCGGTTCATTGAGAGTTGGCTCATCAACTGGCTTGTCCTTTTTGGCGTTCTTGCTAACCTTTGCTTTGCCGCTACATAAGATCAAAAGGTCAATATAAGCATAAAATCCAAAGTACAAGATAATTAAAATCATCATTACCCTGGAGCAGTCTTGAAAGCCGGCAAATTCGATTGAATAGAGTCGCGGGAAGAAGGAAAGGTTTCCTGGTCATTCAAGTCAGAAGGATTCAGTGGCTGATGAGTGAGACCCGTCAAAGGATAAGAGGAATCTAAGACCGAGATGACCTAATTCTGATATTTTCTTGGTGTATTGGGTAGACCGGAGGATAGTTCCGCGTCTTTTGTGGTCCGAGTCTGCCTCCGGTTCTCATGGATCAGTCGCTTCAAAAGAAATTGAGGATCTTGATAAGCTAAGGGATGTGAAAATATTACTTTCCGGGTTACTTGGCGGAGTTTTTGACGAGGCGAAGGCACTGAGTCGGAGGAAATAATAGTTACCTCTTCTTCCACCCTGCGGCTCATACCCGTGTCATCCTGATCATAATCAGTATCAATAAGGTAATTAAAAAATGAGCCAAGGGAGTCAAGGGATACCTCCGACTCAGAAGAATCATCTAGCTGAAGTTGCTCAGAAGCACTAGGTTTCTTCACGTTTCTTTGTGGCGGCTCTCCTGGCAGCTCTCTTGGCCTTCTTGTCCCTTTTTGCGGCTTCATGGTCATATTTAACTTTCCAAAACTTATCATCAGCCTGTGAAAATCAGCAAAAGTTTGAGTACAGATAAAAGCATCAATATTGGAGATGATTTGTTCGGCTTGGCGACTTACCGCTGGAGCTGGGTCGGTTTTGCAGAATGGGCGTAAGCCCACCTTGCCGCAGTCTATTAAGCTTTCATTAAGAAGACACTTGGTCATATCATTGATGACATGATCAGGCAGATCGTCAGGGTTGTGTCGTTGAGGGTCATCTTTCTTGCCTAAGTAATTGCACATTAGACTGCGGCGGTGGCTTAATGGAATGATCCGCCAGGCGTGCCAGACCCGAACCAAGTCAATACCATTCATTCTGTTCCCCAGAAGAGGCTTGATTTTGGCCAAGGTGGGGGCGAGTGTTTTGCGTTCGGCGGGTGTTATCTTGTTAAGCAGTGGATGATTGGAGTCCAGACGCAGGGCACGAAAATTGGGCAGAGGATTCTCATCAGCCAGGGAGGTGTCTTGGCAATAAAACCACATTTGATTCCAGTCCTTTGGATGGCTCGGCGGTTTGGCATAAGGAAAAATGACGTCTCTCCGACGTTGGATTGAGACGCTGCCAAGTTCCAAGCTCTGTCCGCTGGCACATTCATTCTGGCAGTTTAAGTAAAATAACTCTCTAAAGAGTAACAGGTTGGGTTCTTCTCCAAGAAACACCTCGCTGAACACTTGGAAATTGCAGATATTAGACACGGAATTTGGTCCAATGTCTTGAGGGTGGAGTTCGAAGAAATGCACGACGTCCCTAAAGAATTTAGAGCTGGGTGGTGAGAAACCTCGGTTCATATGATCTGAGAAAACAATAACCTCCCCTTATTTGGGTTGAGGTCTCTCTTTCGTCGGGTCAGGAGCACGATAAGACATGACATCTCTGTTCGGCAGGTAACCAACTTTCACAAAGTCTTGGAGAGTCTGCTCGGTAACGATGGATGGAACCCAGTTGCACGAGATGCTTGTCTTAGGTGCCATGATGATGGAAGCCTAAGGAAGGATAAAATTTCCGGTTCAAATTTAAGCCGGAGGAAATGTCAATATTCAAGATGGCGTCTTATCTAGGGGCCTAATGGTATGAGGATAAGTATGACAGATTCTTTAAGTCGCCACAGGCATCATTGACAGTTCAATTATTTAAGCTGCCATGGGCGGTCAAGATTATCAACTAAAGCATTATCTTTTAAGCCGGTGATAAGAGTCGCCATGGTTAGGGGGATCTAACATACAGATTTTTGCCTAAGTGTGGCAGAAACAAGTTTCACAAAGTAGAATTACTATTTTGGATCAAACAGCTGTTTAGAAAAAAAATATTCTAGACCTAAAAACAGAGTACAAATGAGTTCATCGGTTCTAGAAGGCCTCTTTGCAATATAAAAGGATCTGCTGATATCAAAAATGCATGTGAAACAGTTATCGCGTGAGTTTTACACTATTCTTGGATCAGAGGAGGCTGCAGTATAGAGCAATGAAGAACCAAGACGAATAGCGAAGAACACAAGAAAAACCTACGAGCCCTAATTAAGATCTGGAGCAGGGGAAGAAGAAAAGCTTACGGCTGCAGGGGTGTTGTGGAGGTTCGCCGCCATTTTCAAGACAGACTCAGGTCGATGCAGCGGCCAAAGTCGATGAAGAAGACGAGCGCGGCGGCAGCGGTGGAGCTCGAGCAGTAGTAGGGCGTGCGAGTAGGAAGATGCGGAAAGAAGAAGAATGAGACAGGACCCGGTTGGGCCTATTTATAAGGGAAAACTGATGACTGGGTGTGGAAAACGAGGAGGCCAAAGACATAAGTTATCCAACTACAAGGACGCCTCGATTTTTGGGATGGTCTTTAAGATAAGGATCCGTTGAGATATATGGGATAAAGCATAAATTGATGACAGATGACATCACGGCAGGTTATTCTAAATCCAGAGGATGACGTCACGGCGGGTTAAAGTTATCATACGAGCAGGGAGCACAAGATTTTTCTTAAGTGTTGAAGATTGACATGAACCAGTTCAAATCAATCTGGGGCCTAATGTTGGGGATATAACTATTAGGCATGACCCGCCCAGGAAGGGTCGGGTCACACCTACGATGAAGCCCACGAAGACACTTGAAGATGACGGCTCACTTAAAGGCCCAAGGCCCAGAGGCGATTTAAGGCCTTTAGAGATAAACCGCCATGTATGCATAACTTGTATTGTAAGAAAGTAATAGAGAGAGACTGAGCCGGACGCTGTTTATGAACCGGTCGGGACTCTGTGAGCCGTTGGGCGTCGACCTCTGTATATAAAGGGACGACCCAGCGGCGGTTCAGGGCAAGAAACATCAGATCGAGAACTAGGTCAAGTGGATTCGCTCCCTGGTTATCGATTCATAAGCAATCCCACCCAAAACTGGATCGTGGGCCTTTACCTTCACCGCAAGGGGCCAAACCTGTATAAACCTCGTGTCCTTTGTCCCGTTTAACCCCTTTAAGCTTCCTAGTTGCGATGGCTCCACGAATAAGTCCTTACGCTAGGACATATGACGTGACAATTCCATGACACCTACCCCACTGGCGTGCCCTAGTAGGTAGTGGGCCCCTTGTGAGCCTTCCCAATGGTTTCCTCTAGATTACGCATTTTGCAACATAAAAATTCTTTATATATACTCCCGGAAGTTTTGACCACCGCATCGCGAAAATGTCCTTTGTTCTTGTTTCATGCTATTTTTCTGACAGATCTAGCTCGTCATGGCTCCACGAAGCTCTTCCAAGGACAAGTTCTACGAGAAGGTCATCAACCCCTACCTACTAGAGGTGATGAAGCACCCTCAAGTCATTGAGATGCGTGAGGGGGTGCTCCACATCTGGGACATTGAAGGGCCCAAGAATATAGGGAGCATGGAGGTCAGGCTCAAAGTGGTGGAGCAGGAGATCTTCAAGTGCCAAGGGATGATGGAACGTGGACTTAGTGCCAACCACTCCATGATCACGTAATTCACTTGTGACCACAAGGTGGATGGCCAATTAATGAAGGACGTCATCTTCAAGCTCAATGAAAGAATCGATTATCTCCAAGGCCAAGTTTATGATCTTAATAACCAAAATTTTTAGTATGAGGCAAGATTCATAGGTATGAGTTTAGTTGCAAGTTTCAGGACTCCGAAGACTCGTGCATCCTTTTATGATGGGAACCTATATGCCATGGAAGCCGAAAGACAAGCCCACCACTTCATTATCACCACCATCACCAAAGAAGGAAACTTGAGTACACGGGTATGGGCACTCCCCTTGGCTTGTGCCAAGCTTGGGGGAGGTGCCCCGGTATTGTATCACCATCACTTTTATTATCTTTACCAATTTTTAGTTCAATCCTTAGCTATTTCATGATTTAGTAGAATAGAAGTTTAGTATGATCTATTTTTGAGGGCTAGTTTCATGATCTATCTAAATATGTAATCAAGTTGAGAGTTATATAATAAAGAGTACTTTGAGTTTTTGCTTCTTTACTTTTATGTTTCAATGTTAGCAATGAAAAGAACAAAAAAGATCATATGCTAATATTATGGAAAGTAATGACATTACATAAGCAAAACTATAAGTGGTAAAATTTATTGGAAGTTGACAAATATAGCATTGGTCAATGATGCAATTCATTAAAAAATAAGGGAAGAGAAGATTCAGATGCAAATATACTATCTTGGACATCTTTTATAAATGTGAGCCCCCATTAAGTATTTTATGCCAAATTGTTGATGTTGGACAAGGAAGACAACATAATGGTTTATGTTTGTTCATATTCACATAGAAGTTATATTGTCGTAGATCCTCCAACATGTGGTGCTTTCCCAATATATTTGCTAGCCAAAAATCCACACTAAGTAGAGATACTATCCAAAAAACCTTAAACCCAGTTTCATGTTACAAGAGTCTGCTACACCTACCTATGGATTGAATAAGATCATTCAAGTAAGTTTTCATCGGTACATAAAGCAATAAAAATTTCTCCTAAATATGTTTGATCTTTTATTGTAATGGAAAATAAGCGTTGTACAAACTTGTGATGGAAAAGTAATAAAAGCGACGGACTGCATAATAAATTGCTATCATAAGGGGCAATATAGCGTGACGTTCCTTTGCATTAAGAGCTTTTGCATGCAAAAACAAGAAGCACATGAAAACCTCTGCTTCCCTCTTTGAATGGCCTATCTTTTACTTTTACGTGTTTACTTTTTATGCAAGAGTCAATAGTGTTTTCCATTATTCCTTCTATTTTTATATTTTACAAGCATCATGTGGTGGGGAAAGATCTTGGCACTTATATCCAGTTGGATATGAGTGATCATGAGTTATTATTGTTGGGAGGTGAAATCATAAGCCCCTATCTTTCTATGTGCCTGGCTGAAACTTTTTGCTCCATATATATGTTGTGAGTGTTAGCAATCCTAGAAGAATAAATGATGGTTGAGTATGTAGACTTGCTAAAAAGCTCCGACATGAGACCCTACCTGAAATTATGATGGATTGCAATTGCATTGTTGACTAAGAACATAGTTTGTTAGTTTGCAAGAAAGTTTATGCCTTATACTTCGATGTTGAGATGAATTATTACTTGCTCATGAGAAGTTTCATGATAATGAACGTTGTTTTTATAGTAATCATTATGATGCTACTATGCCTGTATTTTGTTTTTATCGACACCTCTCTCTCTCTCTAAGCATGTGGACACGCTTATCGATCATGGCTTTAGCTTGAGGACAAGTGAGGTCTACGCTTGGGGAGTTGAACGTCCATTTTGCATAATATTTTCCTACTTCTATTTACAGTATATTCAATCAATATAACACTTTGTGGAGCAATTCTAATGCCTTTTATCTTATAATATGCAAGGTTTAGACAAAGAGGGAGATCATCGGCGTCAGAGATACCTATTCTGCACATCTCCAAATGAGCTGAAACTTTATGGATATTTATTTAAAAATATATGAAAATTATTGGAGAAAAGAAGTACCAGAGGGGGCCACGCAGGTGCCCACTAGGCACCAGGGTGCGCCTACCCCCTGGGGCGCCCTCATGGGTAGTAGGGCCCCTGTCAGCCTTCGATGCCCACCTTCTAGTATATAAGCCCATTTTCCCAAGAAAAAATAAGGAGAGGAATTTCGGGACGGAGCGTCGCAGTCTCAAGGCGGAACTTGGGCAGGAGCACTTTTGCTCTCCAGCGGAGCGATTCCACTGGGGATACTTCTCTCCGTGAGGGGGAATCAAAGTCATCGTCATCACCAACAACCCTCTCATCGTGGGAGGACAAATCTTCATCAACATCTTCAACAGCACCATCTCATCTCAAACCCTACTTCATCTCGTGTATTCAATCTTTGTATGAAAACCTCATATTGGTACCTCTGGGTTGCTAGTAGTGTTGATTACATCTTGTAGTTGATGCTAGTTGGTTTATTTGGTGAAAGAACATATGTTTAGATCTATCATGCTATTTAATATCCCTCTGATCTTCAGCATGAATATGATTTGTGAGTAGTTTATTTTGTTCTTGAGGACATGCCTTGTCATAGGTAATCATGTGAATTTGGTATTCGTTTGATATTTTGATGATATGTATGTTGTTGATTCCCTTAGTGGTGTTATGTGAACATTGACTACATGACACTACACCATCTTTGGGCATAAGGGAATGCATTGTGGAGTAGTTATTAGATGATGGGTTGCTAGAGTGACCGAACCTTAAACCCTAGTTTATGCATTATTTCGTAAGGGGTTGATTTGGATCCATATGTTTAATGTTATGGTTAGATTTTATCTTAATTCTTCTTTCGTAGTTGCGGATGCTTGCAAGAGGGGTTAATCATAAGTAGGAGGTTTGTTCAAGTAAGAATAGCACCCAAGCACCAGTCCGCCCACATATCAAATTATCAAAGTAGCGAACGCAAATCAAACAAACATGATGAAAGTGACTAGATGAAATTCCCATGTGTCCACGGGAATGTTTTACTTATTATAAGAGACTGTTCTGGGATTTCCTTTGCTACAAAAAGGATTGGGCTACCTGTCGCGGGAAACCACGACCAGCTATGGGGCTACGAGCCCCTTTTGGTTCGGTGCGGGGATGGGCACATTGCACAAAGAGCAGAGAAGCGTCACGCAGCACGACAGAGATCACACATGAAATTTTACCCTGGTTTGGGCCATCATGAGGCGTAAAAACCTACT
Source organism: Triticum aestivum (assembly GCF_018294505.1). Taxonomy (NCBI): domain Eukaryota; kingdom Viridiplantae; phylum Streptophyta; class Magnoliopsida; order Poales; family Poaceae; genus Triticum; species Triticum aestivum. The sequence goes on along the minus strand of NC_057804.1, from coordinate 575,576,557 downwards.
CCTGCTTTGGTGGATTGATGGTGGAAAAGTTGGTAGTGTACGCAACGCACTTTTCCTAGCAGGGTTGCCTCAGGCGAAGTGGCTACATGCATATGGGTACGTGAGGGCCTTGAGCTTGGCAACCTCGCGGACCGAACCCTTTTTACATTTGCCATGGGCCTCCTTTTATATATCAAGGGGTTACCACAATGGCAAATAAGTCTTTGCGTACTAATTCGATAGCAAATAGTGCTATCATACCTAACTCTACAAGCTGACAGAGCGCATTAAAATGAGTCATCTAGTGTCACATCACAATGAGCCCGTCAGCCCTTGCCGGGCTATTTTTTCAGCTTCGCGCCTGCTTTCTTGACACGTCCCAGGACGGGTGTCATATGGAGGTGTTGCTATATAAATTGGCCGCCATGTGGCAAAAAGCAGCCATGTAGTCATCTTGGGGCTTGACACCGCACTGACCTGTGACTTGCGTCGCTTGTGAGGTGGAGCGGTGGGGTGGTGGGCTCCACAAGCCCTGGCAGGGCTTGCCGGGATGATTTGGGAATATGCTTCCCGGGCAAACCCAACCTTGCCAGGCTTGCCTTCTCAGCAAGGGAGGTTCTTTCCCTGGTGGTATCTTGCTTCTCTAGATCATCTTGATCTTATTTATCTGCACTTTTACACTTCGGTGAACTAGTCCTTCTTCCTTGGCTTGATCTTGGTGTTGTAATCTTGCCTTTGAGCCTGCAGGCTATGATGTCCGTGCACAAGTCAGGGGAAACATACACCCATGTTTGTGTATCCCGACATAAGCCCCCGGGCCTGAGCCATACATGTCGTTGGGCACGTTGGGTTAGGCCCCAAACAGAGAACGGACACGTGGCGAAAAAGCATTGCGATTGCAACGGATTGCGTTGATAACTGGCCAACCCAGTGTCCACTTCGTGTATTTACCGTGGGTCGTGGGGTAGTGGGGTATGACCAGTTAATGCAAAATAGTAACTTTTCTGAAGAGCCGCGCACTCCCCCTCGCCGTCTCCCTTAAGAGGGAAAAATGTGGAAGGGTACCGCGCATTCACCGCTCTCCTCACTCTCACATCATCTTCCTCCACAAGCCAAACAACTGCTCCTTCCTCCACCCATGCTCGCCGCCGCCCCCCCTTCTCCAATCTCTTTCCCGTGCCCCTATTGCAATCCGGGGACATGGAGAAGAAAACCATGACCAGGGAAGTTGACGGTCACTGCGAAAGAGGCAGTCACAAGGGGGAACAAGAGGGCGACAGATTTGAGACGTCGTCTTCTACCTGTCGCATCTGGATGGAAGTGTGCTGCAAGCGAGGTATGGATACTTGTGGGGGAGAGAGGTCCTGGAGGGGCATGGCACCTCCAAGGTTCTGGCGGAGGGGGAAGAGGACCCGCTAGATTCATACAAGTTCTTCTGCGCGTACTTCATCTGTGGCCTCTGCCCTCCCTTTTTGGATTTCCTTGAGGCGATGATGGCGGTCTATGAATTCCACCTTTCGGTATGGCGATATTTGCCCATTTGTGCGAGAACTTCGTTGGGGTAGCCCCCAATGTTGATTTGTTCAGGCATTACTTTGTCCCGCGGGTGGAGAACAACAATCACCGCTCCGGGAACATCAGTTGGATGCCATAGGCCGCATCGAGAGAGAATTAGGATTATATCTATGGCCACCAACGTAGCAGGTGGGAGGAGTGGAGAGGGGATTGGTGCTGGATCCAAGATGCGGAGGCCCCCGAATTCTGCCAGGCACGGACGTAATGCATTGAGCACGACAATGTCTAAAAGCATTTGTCCTCACCGAGGACATGCTCCGCCAGGCAATAAACAGGACTACCTGTTTGAAGGCTGTCCGGCTGACCATCGAGATTGTGGTGGCAGATTTCCTTCTTTGCCAAATATCTCCTTTGCAGAAGAGGGACAGATTTGCCTGGGAGTATGGAGATGCGGCAGATAGGATGAGATTGCTTCCTGGCCAGGCCAACAACCTAACAGTCTATGGCCATGCCTGGTTATGCGAGCAGCTATTCAACCGCATCGGGCTGTTCAAGCTACTGGCAAGCATCATCCCATTGAACATCAACTCCGCCAGGAATCAGATTTTGCAGTGGATGCTGCAGTGCAACACCGATGGAGTCTTGGGTGACTGGCAGTTGCCCACGTTTGATGAAGAGTTAGCATTGACCGTTGCCTTAGTGGAAAGACCCACTAAGGTGGAAACAATGGTGTATATGGCCAACTATGAAGTGGAGGTGGCATATATCAAGAAATGCGTTGATGAGGACAGGGCGGCCCGAGCTACAGCAGCGGAGAAAGGCGGGAAGGAAGCGAAGGGAAAGGGGAAAGTTGTATATGAGAGCTCTTCCCATGGCAAGGGTGAGACACAAGTCTCATAATAGGTTGCCGGAGAAGGGCGTGCAGGGGGAGAGCTTGCCAGGAACGGGCCTTTCGGGATCAAGGCTCTGTACACCGCGGCGACAGAGACCATGGAGGGAGATGTGCCTAAGGAAGGGGAGATACGAGGAGGAATAGCTCGCAGCAGGCCCTCAAGCCTCCTAGGCAATCTTGGAGTCGCGCTCGCGCAAATGGGTGGCCCATCGGGGAGCAGGGATCCCCGATCATGTGCCTCCCGCTAGGAGGGCAAAGGATGTCATCACCAAGGTCAGCGTTCCTAAGGCTATGTGTCAGCAATCCCATCGGCTTTCTGGGGCCAGGGCTCTCCCTGCCAAGCAGCAAATAGCCAAGGAGGGCGACTCCAGCACCCAATTGAGTTTGAGCTCTTTGTCTAGGTTGTCTTCACCGGAGCCTCCTGCCCCCGGCAGGGGCCGAGGTTGCCGGAAAGCTCCGTCCTTCCGCCCCAGAAAAGGAGCAGGGCACCCTCGCTGCCCATAGACTTTGAGCTAAACTCCATGCTCATCAATGAAGAGTAAGGGAGACTGCTCTCTCCTTCTCTCTTATTCTTGTACTACCTTTAACAAATTTGCTTGCATCTGCTCACTGATATTGCTTGGTGTTGTTGACAGGGAGGAGGAGGAGGAGGAGGAGACCACAGACACCTATGGGGCTCCGAGCCCCTTTTGGTTTGGCGGGGGAATGGGCATGTTGCACAAAGAGCAGAGAAGCATCACGCAGCGTGGCAGAGATCACACACACAATTTTACCCAGGTTCGGGCCGCCGTGAGGCGTAAAACCCTACTCCTGCTTTGGTGGATTGATGCTGGAAAAGGTGGTATTGGATGCAACGCACTTTGCCCGGCAGGGTTGCCTCAGGTGAAGTGGCTACATGCATATGGGTACCTGAGGGCCTTGAGCTTGGTAACCTCGCGAACCGAACCCTTTTTACGTTTGCCATGGCCTCCTTTTATATATCAAGGGGTTACCACAGTGGCAAACCAGTCTTTCCATACTGATTAGATAGCAAAAAGTGCTATCATACCTAACTCTGCAGGCTGACAGAGTGCATTAAATGCGCCTTCTAGTGTTACATCATAGCATTCCCGGCAGCCCTTGCTAGGCTATTTTGCCAGCTTCGCGTCTGCTTGCTTTACACGTCCCAGGACGGGTGTCATATGGAGCTGTTGTTGTAGAAAGTGTCCGCCATGTGGCGAAAAGCAGCCACTTAGTCATCTTGGGGCTTGACACTGCACTGATCTGCGACTTTCGTCGCTTGTGAGGTGGAGCAATGGGGTGGTTGGGCTCCGCAAGCCCCGGCAAGGCTTGTCGGGACGATCTGGAATATGCTCTCGGGGCAAACCCAACCTTGCCAGGCTCGCCTACCCGGCAAGGGAGGTTCTTTCCCTGGTGGTATCTTGCTTCTCTGGTTCATCTTGATCTTCTTTATCTGCACTTGGACACTTCGGTGAACAGGTCCTTCTTCCTTGGCTTGATCTTGGTGTTGTAATCTTGCCTTTGAGCCTGCGGGCTATGTTATCCATGCACAAGTCAGGGGAAACATACACCCCTGTTTGTGTACCCCGACACTACCTTGCTGCGCTTTCGTTACCGTTAGTATTACTGGCTCGTTACAAATTATCTTGCTATCAAATTATTTATTACCGATAATTTTAGTGCTTGAAGAAAATACCTTGCTGAAAATTGCTTGTCATTTCCTTCTTCTCCTCATTGGGTTCAACACTCTTACTTATCGAAAGGACTATGATTGATCCCCTATACTTGTGAGTCATCATTATACCTTCTATCACAGATCCAAGGGTGTTGGGGATATAATCCGCGGTATGACCCGCCCAGGAGGGGCCGAGTCACACTGTTGTTGACTCAAGAATGAAAGGCTCCAATGGGCCTGAGGAAACATGAAGGCTAGTGGCGGCTTAAGAGGCGGGACCGTTGAAGGCCCAAGATCCGGAGGTGTGAGCCGCCAGACGGTGACTTGCTTTACTTTCAAATTTTCAGTTGTCCCATTAGAATTTCAATATCTAGTTCTCCTTCTCGTTTTGAAATGAACCCTAACTAGTCATCCCGTAATAGGAAGAGAATGGGAACAAGATGTTCTTCAGATTTCAACTGATGAATGTAGTTACATTCCTACACGTACTGTACTTCATGGCTGAACTAGTAACACACTCTTTACATCAATTCAGAAAATGGAAGAAGAGAGAAGGAAGAAAAGGGAATTCAAACAAATCATCTCAATATCAAAGAGAAGCAAACTATTGTACTTAATTTTGCCCCAAATTACTTTGCTAATTGCGCATCTAATTATGTTCTTCGTGGCTGAACTAACACATGATTTTTTATATTTCAATTTTTCACAGTCTAATGAATGGGAGTACATTGATATGTTTCAGAAGATGGTTTCTAATTTTTACAACCAACGAAGAGATTGGGTGATAAAGCTTGGTTTCGAAAGTTTTCTTAACTTCTCACGCTTATGCAACATTGATGAAGTTATCATATGGCTAGTTAATCATTTCGACACTTTAACATCATCAATTGAGCTAGAAAATGGAATTAGCTTCCCAATCACACCTTTGACTATACATACAATCTTTGGCATTCCTCTTGGCGGTTTTCCAATTCAAACGGAATCTACCAGAGAAACTTGTGACTTCATAAGAACAGAAATTAACATGGAAATCCCCTCTGTAGAGTATCTCTTCTCACTTCTTTCTGAGAATCTGTAAGAAGGCAAGTTCTATAGGGTATTCATGCGTATTATGTTGTCAGTTTTTATTGCTCCAATTCAAAGGAGTTGCCAGCAGAAAAATCTATAGTGCACTAGTGAATATAGATGTTGTTGCAAACATGAGTGGTGCTTGTTCACAATCAGTTACCTTGTGTACTCAATAAACAAAGCTCGAGCCGAAAAAAAATAATGGCAATGATATATTCCCCAGAGGATGCAAGCTTGCTTGGTGGTAAGTCATTGTAAAAGGAGATTTAATTGTGTTCCATACATTCACATGATCTTGTTTCTTAAATAACTTTCTTAAACTTCACCTTGTATTTTTTATCAGCATCTGATGTTTCTTTTTTTTCAATGGTTCGTCAGATATCTTATTTCGAGTCCCTTCTAGCTCCTGGTTTTTCAGTTCCAAATAGTCTACCTAGACTACCAGTTTGGACATCTAACTTGTTGAATTCATACATGGCGCTTGATGCACTACATCGCAGTAGTAATCAATTTGGAAGACTACCGGTATGTTTTTATTCTCTATTTTTCGATTTAGTTCTATTTTCCTTAATAAGAAAAAGGGATGAATCCTTCTGCATTCAACTAGTAGTTTTGAATCCTTATTTTCCAACATGACAAAACAACTGAAACACACTAGCTCGACACCATTCAATGACGGAACAAGTGTATACTCTTGCAAACTTTTGGAAGAAGTTCAACTACATATTGAGTCATCTTTCCCAACAAAAAGTCAAACTCAACTAAGTGCACTGTAATTCTTTCTTTCTTTTTTACCCGAGCATTACCTATTCTCGACATGCAGTACAATGTTAATCTGACCATTTTTGTGTGAATTCAGGACAAGATGATAATTGAGCACAAAGCAAAAACTTTCTTACAGAGATGTGTTCAACACACTTTGCCAACTATCAAGACCTACATTGATGACATCATGTCAGCTTCCTCCATCAATAGCAAATGCTCAGCTACGAAATCAGCAGGATGTAGAGGTGCTGCAAGTACTTCTAATCAAGTCCAGCCAAGTGAAGAGGCTATTATTTCTGTATCTTCATCTCTGATCAAAGTACCTCATAACAAGCAACTGGCTACTCCACCAGCAAATCATCAGCTTTGTCACTATCATTTGAAACTTCTAGAACCTACCACAACATTTACAGATTTTGATAATCCATTGAATGCAAAAGAAATGTTTGAGGAATTGATACAAGATTTTTCATCATCTATTGACATCGCCAATTTAGAGTTGACTTTTGGATTTCAATATGCACCATTTATCACCTCTGAACAGAATTGTTTCCCTCAAAGGATCGAAGTTCCAAACATTGAAGCAAGTTTGATTACCATAAAATTTCCAGAAATTTTGGAAGTTTTGTTAGATGTTCTATTCTTTTCAATTAAATTCATCCTGGTACCCGTGCATTCTATATACTAAGTTGCAACAACCATTTTTTCTCAGGTTTTTACGATAAACTGAAAGCTACCCAAAAACTGAAGACCAATAACCATTCCACTAAGTTAAGCTTGCAAGAACTTTGATTCTTGCTACCAGGATAGAAATTAGAAGGTATCTTCAAGTTTTCTTTTTCTACATGAATCAAATGGCAGTACAAATTCAAATTTCCAAATGAAATTGTTCCTAACATTATTTTTCAATAGCTTCTCTCAGTAATGCTTTCTTACCGCTCCAAAATAATGTCCTTCCGTAAATTTGATATTGTATACTAATCTTCTAACATTATAGAGGTTGAAGATACTTCTGCTGAAATTTGGTTGCCTACTTCAAGAACATGGGGCATCACTATCAATGAACCCATATTGCCTGTTGGAGGATTCTCACAATATGATGAACATGATATACCTTCTTTTGATTCTATCACTAATTTTGTAGATGATACACTGCCCCAAGTTCCTTAATTTGGAAAGACAATTACATTTGGAACAGGTTCAGTCCCCCAACTCCATATGCTACCTGCTACATTTCGTTCGCACACAGCTTCAACATCACACATCAAGAAAGATGCCAAACTAAGTTCAATGAAGCAAATAAATTTACAGCCCAACAATACGTTCTTGAACAACTCTACATCACCAATAGAAGATCCAATACTTGTTCAAGCACTAGATCAACATGAAGCGCAATACAGAAAGCTGAATGAAGTAGGAGGTCCAAAGTGTGACCAAAGGAACATGAATGCTAAATTCGCATCTGGGAAAACTATTCTTCTTGCACAGAACAGGAAAAGCTGCCAGAGTATATTCTCAACAAAGATAGAGAATGAGTTCTACAATTTAATGATTGGACTTCTTAGCAAACTAGACTACATGTCAGCTTTTCTTTCTCATTCAGTTTCTCAATTAGCTCTTTTTGTCTGCAAACTATTGAGTATTATTTCTTATATTGCAGTCAAAGAATTTTCGAACTAGAGAAAATATGGGTAGACTAGAGAACCATAACATTGTCAATGATGACCGGAGGCTGGATATATCCCCGTGTTGTAAACTGTTTTGCAAAGCTTTCCAACAAAGACGGACTGCTTCGAGGAAGGCAAGGATTATTACCAAGCAATGAAATAATTAAGCACATTGTTAGCATTGAGGATATGGTGAGAACTGTTTCATAATAAGTTTACGTTTCTAATCAAAATTTCCTTCCAGTAGAATGCACAAGTACTCATTGTTCTTTCATGAAAAACATGTTGTGCATAGGAGATGCTTATGAACCCAATGCTAAATCATTCCGATCCTGCTTCCAAAGCAATACTTCATGAGAGTCACGTCGGCTTTAGCTTACTTAATGCTTCGTTGGTACCTTTTCAATGTTTATCCATACAAATCTTAACTATTTTCCAAGAAATATACAGACATAATAGTTTACATTTCTACTCGACTAGGTACACCTGCCAGGCTATTTTGATAAACAGTGGATTCTAATTTTTGCAAACTTTATTGACAAAGCATTCGACATTTTAAATCCTGATTTTGATGGAGACAAATTTATACCAGCCATTAGTACGCTAAATTACAATTTCAAGATGCTTTTTGCTGCAAATTACCCAAGTTCCAGGTCATTCAACATAAAGAACTTTGAGTGTAGATTTATCCAAGTGTCGAAGTGCATTTTTAGGTGATTCCTAATTAATCTCTTTCAGTAGAAGCCTTCAATGCATGTTTTTTCAACAGTAAACTAATATCTTTGATTTCTCATGTCAATCTAAAAGCTCAAATATGATTCTTGAATTTTTGTCTTCCAATATATCACTACATACAAAGGTCATGGAGTAGAAGGTTTTTCTAATGTGAGCAATTTTACTTTCGTACTGATTTCCGTTTACGCAAGATCCATTTTGTTTTTGGTACAGCATATAACAATGTTTTTCTGCATTCATCCCATAGGATGGTGTCCAAGCTCTTCGTGAAAAGTTCTTATATTCCATAGTCAACTATAAAGACAACGAAATTCAACTACCAGTGGTGAAATCATTCCTGCAGCTACATGTAGTTCCTCTTTCTTCACTCTAGTTTGTTTAGTTTTTGGAGCCTAGTTTTTCTATCCATGTAGTTTCTCTTATGCATTTTATCTTTATTGATCAGGGATTACGCATATCCAAATGAATCTCAAGGAGTACTTTTGCCTTGGAATTTCAGCAAGTCTTAGTGGTACATAGACGTACTTTACCTCATATTACAAGAAACATATTTTTGACCCATTCTTTTGGCACTTGATTTTTTTTCAACAAGTAATAAACATAATTAATTTTGCTGTAGGTAAAGGGAGATATGGATGCACACATATATTCAAGTGGATTATATTTTTCAAGTGGGAGAAGAGAGCGAACAAATATCCAGCCATGCGTGAAACTTCTAATTCTTTTCTGAGAACATGTGTTCCATTTATTGCCGCTACTTTGTGGCACGAACAATGTCTTTGCTTTTTTTTTGAAACCACCAAGAACTGCTGGCATATATATTATGAGGGGTAGGGAGCAATATTTACAAGGTCATAGACACGGTTTCAAGGAGAAAAATCAGAGAAAAAGAAGACAAGGCCCCTCTGGGTAGGGCGATCTCTCACGTTGGATCCCCAAAGAGGTGTTGCAGGCATCTTGCTCCCGCTAATCTCCATGATTCCAAGGATCCCCGAACTACCTGGAGGATGACCGAGGGCGCGGCTATCTTCCTCTAAAACACCCTGTAATTTCGCTACAGCCATAGCTCCCATGAGATTAGTATGGTGAGAGACCTGACTCCTTTCTTGTGCTCAGCAGGGGTGGCATTGAGGATATGTGCCCAGTATGTCTCCGATCGGTCGCCCTCCGGACAGTTGCCTGGTGCGAGGGCGGTGCAGTCGTGCCAGCCTGCCTCAGTTGTCCAGATCCTCCACGCCTCCGGCATCACCATATTAGGTGGACTGATGATTCTAGGTTTCAAACACATAGCGGGCAGAAGTAGTCGTTCGGGCACCCTCGTCTTTGCAGTCTGTCAGCACACCATTATCTCTCCACCATCGGCAGCCAAGTGAAGAACGTGCAGGGTGGGGGAGCCCAGACTTTCCAGAACATATTTTGGTAGTCTGATTCTATCCTGCCGACGAACTGTAGTCTGTATGTTGCTGCTGCGTTGTAGATGCCAGAGGGAGTTGTCTTCCAGGTGATGTTGTCTAGCACGTCGGGTTGCAGCATGATTTTAGCCTCGTTGATCATGTTCCATAGCCTATGGAATTTTGAAATGTTGGCCTCGGAGAGGGGTGGGCGGCGGATGTCCTGAATTCATTTTTGGCCTTGCAGTGCTTCCTTCACAGTGTGTTTCTTGCACCTGCATCGGGCATAGAGCGAAGGTGCGATTGCCCTAGATGGCATCGGCTCCAGCCAGGTGGATACCCAGAAAAGGGCACACTTACCATTGCCAACTGTTACACTCGTTGCAGCAGCGAACATCTCATGATCTTGATCATCGCACGGCAAGGGGAAGCCAGTCTAGGGTCGAGCGACTTCATCCCAGGGCAACCATAGCCATCTAAGCCGCAGGGCCCTTGCAAACTTTATGCTATCTAGGACTCCTAAACCACCAAGCTCTACCGGGGAGCAGACTGTATGCTAGTTTACTTTGCATTTGCCACCGGAAAGCTTCTCCTCCTGAGCCCAAAGGAAACGCCGGCATATCTTGTCAATATCCTTCAGTATTTCGCTGGAGGCTTGAATGGCAGTGAGTGCGAAGATTGGAAAAGCTGAAAGCACAGAGCGGACAAGCGTTTTCCGGCCCGAGATGTTCATTAACCGCCCCTTCCATCCTGCTAGTTTTGCCTTGATGCCGTCGAAGATGAATTGGAGATGCACCTTCCTCAGTCTTCCCAGAGAGATTGGCAAACCTAAGTAGGTGATTGGGAAGCCCGTGCGTCGGCTGGGAAACCCTTGTAGAATGCTATCTAGGTCCAAGACTTGACATTGGATAGGTCCAAGACCATGGATTTCAATGGGTTTACACATAGTCCCGTGGCTTCCCCAAACCTCTCCGACATCGTTAGCAGGCAGAAGACCTCCTCATTGCATGGGTTGGAGAAAATGATGGCATCGTCTTCATATAGACAAATGCGTAGCTTCATCTCACGCCCAGGTAGCGGTTTCAGGTATTCCCGGAGCAGCAGCACGGTCTAGAACCCGTTGCAGTCTGTCAATCGCTAGGATAAAGAGGAAAGAGGACAACAGATCGCCCTGTTGAAGCCCTCGGCAATGATCAATCGGCTCGCCCTCGATACCATTGAGGAGCACTGCGAAGGAGGAGGATCGTAGCAGCAGAGCATTCCAATCGCGCCATCGTGCAAAGAAGCCTAGTTTCTATAGAAGCACGAGCTGATATTCCTAGGAGATTGTGTTGAAGGCCTTGGCTATATCCATCTTGAAGAGCAGTGCAGGCTTCTTTCTACGGTGCAGAATGCATGCAACATTTTTGACGAACAGAAAGCTATTGTGAATGCGTCTAGTCTTTAGGAAAGAACTTTGCGCCGGAGAGATTAAACTACCAGGCTTTGGGGCAAGGCACATGATAGGATCTTGGCGATGAGCTTTGCAAAGTAATGCACTAAGCTAATTGGTCGGAACTGCCCAACATCAGTTGGGTCAGCTGTCTTATGAATGAGCACCACCATTGCTGCATTGAGACATTGGAAGTTGGCACCGCCGTTCAGATCATGGAATTTATGTAGAGCCTGCAGAAGGTCGGCTTTTATGATGTGCCAGCATCGCCTGTAAAATACACCGGAGAAGCCATCGTGGCCAGGGGAGCGATCAGGCGGTAACAGCTTGATGGCATTCCAAACTTCAGCTTCCGAAAAAGGGAGGTCTAAACCAGATGTCTCAAGTTGTGGTAGCTGGAGTTCTTCCGAGTTTATGGTGCACGCTCAACACTGTTGTGTGCCCAGAAGCTTGGTGAAGTGGTCCTTGATCACTTCCTCCTTCTCAATGTGGCTTGTAGCAGCCACACCATTCTTGTTTAGGGAGAGAATGAAGTTTTTCCTTTTCCTAGCGTTTATTTTTGCATGGAAAAATGTCGTACTAGCATCCCTAGCCCTCAGCTAGTTGATCCTGGAGCATTGCTTCTTCCGATCCCTTTCTATTGCTTCTAGGCCCAACAGGCGAAGCTTAAGTTTCTTTCTAAAGTCTAATTCAGCAGTCATGAGCTGTCGTTTCTCTTGGGCAGTGTCAAGGCGCAAAACAAGCTCCTGGGCTAAGTGGAACTGCAGTTTGGTGTTGGATAACATTCCCCTACTCCAGCTTTTCAGAGCCTTTGAAGTACGCAGCAGTTTTGTGTGCAGAATCCTGATGGCACAGCTCGAGCTAACTGGTCTAGACCAGGCTGCTAGGACTGTTTCATGAAACCCAGGGAACTTCGGCCAGAAAGCTTCAAATCTAAACTTGGGCTTGCTAGTTGGGGGTTTAGCGCTTGCAAGAACTAGAGGGTTGTGATCCGAGACTGATGTAGAGGCTGCGTGCAACAGCATTGAAGAGAATAGAGCATCCCTGGCAGGGTTGCAGAAGACTCAGTCCAGGGAAACTAGAGTGGGGGGGTTGCTGCTCATTGCCCCAGGTGAATTGTCGGTTTTTGCATCTAATCTCGAGGAGCTCTGCATAGTTGATGGCATTGCAGAATTTTCCCATGAGTTTGTGATTGAGGTTCAGGTTGTTTTTGTCCCTGGCTTTGTAAATTTGACTGAAGTCTCCGAGCACGACCCATGGATGGCCTAGGGGTGGTGCGGAGCTGCACATCTCAGCCAAAAAGCTTTCCTTGAGGCTATCATCTGCGGGCCCGTAGACCGTGGTCACGCAGAATTGTGAATGGGAGGTCAGCAGCCTAATATTGGCGGTCAGGTTGAACTGCAAGGCCACTAGATTAGAGGCTTGCACTGGGGCACTATTCCAAAACAGGCTAATCCCACCCCTGGAGCCTGATGCAGGTATGTGGAAGGCCTAATCGAGTATGGAACCACCTATATCTCTAGTCATGGCAGGGTCCCATGTACTAATCTTGGTCGCCTGCAAACATACGATTGCAGGTTTCCAGACAGCAATTGCTTCATGAACAGCATGGTGTTTGGCCGACATGTTGAGGCATCTAACGTTCCAGGAGATAATGATGCAGTGGTTGTCACACATGGTAAACCAGGTAGATCAGCAGAGGAAACACATAACTACAGAGAACACAAGTTACATCGTCCTGACTAGCAAGCCACACCACTGACGGCCACTACCAGTAGCACTCTATGATCATCAGCGGACTGCAGCTCCTACCCCTGTTCTACAAGAACATGGCTCGAAACACCGCCCAGACTAGCAGACAGTCGCAGCGTGGGGCACCACCAGTAGCACTGATTCCCCGGCGCCAGCAAACTGCATCCACCACCATCCCTACACTAAAAATAAAAAGCCCTAACACCGGCCGGCGACAGGCCACCTGCCTCTGCTGGAGTACACAAGGTTTTTTTAACATGATCAACTAGTCGGCGTTGATGGCCGAGCTGTTGGGGCCCTCAAGTCCTGCCGTGACATGGAGCACCGTGTTGTCCAGGCTGGTGAGAGCCGCAAAGGCTTCAATCTCCTTCTGAGTGATTGGGTCGCCGAAGCGCTTGACGAATTTCTGGGCGGCTTCTTTAGTCATCGCTTCCCCTGGGCCAAGGGCTCTCATTGCCTGGACTAGGCGCAGGGTCACACGATCCACCGGGACGTCGTTCCTTGCTTCAGCCTGGCGCGTGCTCCGCCTAGAAGGAGCAGTGGCTGCCTTGGCCTGCTTCTGCTGGGCGGCCTTCGGGGTGCTGGAGATCAGCTGCTGTGGAATGGGGGTGAAGAGAGTGCGGGCCACCGGCGGTTGATCTGACCTAGCTCAAGCCTGACCACCTTGAAGGCAAGCCCATCTAGCTGCAGAGAGACCGAATCTGCAACAGCACTCGGTAGGGCCACTATCTTGGAGACAGAGGTGCGTCGTGCCCTGAGATGATTGCAACTGCCAGTACGGACCGAGGTGCCCACCGTCCTTTGCTTCAGGTTGACAGCAGGGGAGAAGGTCAGCGGCTTGGCGAGTGCGACTTCGGCTGTGAAGTTGATCTCGAAGAGCATGTTATCTGTCCAGCGAGGAGGGGTGAGGGTGATGACGTGGTTTGCAAAGAACGCGACCACTGGATCCTCCTGACCAGCATTGTATTGCACCTCCACCTGACCATCAGCTTGTTGTGCCTCTTCCAATCCAACAGCGGCTTGGGGCAGCAAGTGCATGCTACCTCTTGAGCTTGCGTTGGTTTTCCCTTGAAGAGGAAAGGGTGATGCAGCAAAGTAGCGTAAGTATTTCCCTCGGTTTTGAGAATCAAGGTATCAATCCAGTAGGAGACGATGCACAAGTCACCGAATACCTTCACAAACAATCAAGAACTTGCAACCAACGCTATAAAGGGGTTGTCAATCCCTTCACGGTCACTCACAAAAGTGAGATCTAATAGAGATAATAAAGTAAATATTTTTGGTATTTTTGATATATAGATTGGAAAGTAAAGATTGCAAAATAGTAGATCGGAAACTAGCAAGATGTAAACGAGATTCAATAATATGGAAAAGAGATGCAATATAATGGAAAAGAGACCCGGGGGCCATAGGTTTCACTAGTGGCTTCTCTCCAGATAGCATGTATTACGGTGGGTGAACAAATTATTGCCGAACAATTGATAGAAAAGCGCATAATTATGATGACATCTATGGCAATGATCATGAACATAGGCATCACGTCCGTGTCAAGTAGACCGACTCTTGCCTACATCTACTACTCTTACTCCACACATCGACTACTACTGTTGGACTGGAGTATTAAGTTCATAAGAACGGAGTAACACATTAAGCAAGATGACATGATGTAGAGGGATAAACTCAAGCAATATGATATAAACCCCATCTTTTTATCCTCGATGGAAACAATACAATACGTTCTTTGCTGCCCCTACAGTCACTGGGAAAGGACACCACAAGATTGAACCCAAAGCTAAGCACTTCTCCCATGGCAAAAAGGATCAATCTAGTAGGCCAAACTAAACCGATAATTCGAAGAGACATGTAAAGATATCAAATCATGCATATAAGAATTCAGAGAAGAACCAAATAATATTTATAGATAATCTTGATCATAAATCCACAATTCACCGGATCTTGGAAAACACATCGCAAAAGAATATTACATCGAATAGATCTCCAAGAACATCGAGGAGAACTTTGTATTGAGAATTAAGGAGAGAGAGAAGAAGCCATCTAGCTAATAACTATGGACCCAAAGGTCTGTGGTAAACTACTCCCGCTTCATCGGAGAGGTAATGGGGTTGATGTAGAAGCCCTCCATGATCGATTCCCCCTCCGGCAGATCGCCAGAAAAGGCCCCAAGATGGGATCTCATGGGCACAGAAGGTCGCGGCGGTGGAAAAGTGGTTTCGTGGCTCCCCCTGATGTTTTTAGGGTATAAGAGTATATATAGGCGAAAGAACTAGGTCAGTGGAGCTACGAGGGGTCCACGAGGGTGGGGGCGCGCCTACCCCCCCCCCCTGGATGCGCCCTCCTGCCTCGTGGCCTCCTCGTTACATCTCCGACTTCATCTCCAAGTCTTCTGGTTTGCTTTCGGTCCAAGAAAGATCATTGCGAAGGTTTCATTCCGTTTGGACTCCGTTTGGTATTCCTTTTCTGTAAAACTCTAAAATAGGCAAAAAAACAGGAACTGGCACTAGGCCCTCGGTTAATAGGTTAGTCCCAAAAATGATATAAAAGAGCATATTAAAGCCCATTAAACATCCAAAATAGATAATATAATAGCATGGAAAAATCAAATAGATACGTTGGAGACGTATCAAGCATCCCCAAGCTTAATTCCTGCTCGTCCTTGAGTAGGTAAATGATAAAAATAGAATTTTTGATGTGGAATGCTACCTAACATATTTATCAATGTAATTTTATTTATTGTGGCATGAATGTTCTGATCCGAAAGATTCAAGACAAAAGTTTAATATTGACATAAAAACAATAATACTTCAAGTATACTAACAAAGCAATCATGTCTTCTCAAAATAACATGTCCAAAGAAAGATATCCCTACAAAATCATATAGTCTGGTGATGCTCTATCTTCATCTCACAAAGTATTTAATCATGCACAACCCCGATGAAAATCCAAGCAATTGTTTCATACTTTTGATGTTCTCAAACTTTTTCAATCTTCACACAATACATGAGCGTGAGCCATGGACATAACACTATAGGTGGAATAGAATGGTGGTTATGGAGAAGACAAAAAAGGAGAAGATGGACTCAAATCAACTAGACATATCAACGGGCTATGGAGATGCCCATCAATAGATATCAATGTGAGTGAGTAGGGATTGCCATGCAACGGATGCACTAGAGCTATAAGTGTATGAAAGCTCAAAAAGAAACTAAGTGGGTGTGCATCCAAGTTGCTTGCTCACGAAGACCTAGGGCACTTTGAGGAATCCCATCATTGGAATATACAAGCCAAGTTCTATAATGAAAAATTCCCACTAGTATATTAAAGTGACGACATAGGAGACTCTCTATCATGAAGATCATGATGCTACTTTGAAGCACAAGTGTGGAAAAATAGATAGTAGCATTGCCCCTTCTCTCTTTTGCTCTCACTTTTTTATTTGGGCCTTTTCTCTTTTTTTATGGCCTCTTTTTTTATATATTTCATCCGGAGTCTCATCCCAACTTGTGGGGGAATCATAGTCTCCATCATCCTTTCCTCACTTGGACAATGCTCTAATAATGACGATCATCGCACTTTTATTTACTTACAACTCAAGAATTACAACTCGATACTTAGAACAAAATACGACTCTATGTGAATGCCTCTGGCGGGGTACCGGGATGTGCAGCGATTCAAGAGTGACATGTATGAAAGAATTATGAATGGTGGCTTTGCCACAAATACGATGTCAACTACATGATCATGCAAAGCAATATGACAATGATGGAGTGTGTCATAATAAATGGAACGGTGGAAAGCTACATGGAAATATATCTCGGAATGGATATGGAAATGCCATAATAGGTACGTATGGTGGCTGTTTTGAGGAAGGTATATGGTGGGTGTATGGTACCGGCGAAAGTTGCGTGGTACTAGAGATGCTAGCAATGGTGGAAGGGTAAGAGTGCGTATAATCCATGGACTCAACATTAGTCATAAAGAACTCACATACTTATTGCAAAAATATATTAGTCATGGAAACAAAGTACTGTGTGCATGCTCCTAGGGGGATAGATTGGTAGGAAAAGACCATCGCTCGTCCCCGGCCGCCACTCATAAGGAAGACAATCAATAAATAAATCATGCTCCAACTTCATCACATAACGGTTCACCATACATGCATGCTACGAGAATCACAAACTTTAACACAAGTATCTATCAAATTCACAACTACTCTACTAGCATGACTCTAATATCACCATCTTCATATCTCAAAACAATCATAAAGAATCAAACTTCTCATAGTATTCAATGCACTTTATATGAAAGTCTTTATTATACCCATCTTGGATGCCCATCATATTAGGACTAATTTTATAACCAAAGCAAATTACCATGCTGTTCTAAAAGACTCTCAAAATAATATAAGTGAAGCATGAGAGATCAAACAATTTCTATAAAATAAAACCACTATCGTGCTCTAAAAAGATATAAGTGAAGTACTAGAGCAATATTGTCTAGCTCAAAAGATATAAGTGAAGCACATAGAGTATTCCAATAAATCACGATTCATGTGTGTCTCTCCCAAAAGGTGTGTACAGCAAGGATGAATGTGTTAAACTAAAAGGCAAACACTCAAATCATACAAGACGCTCCAACCAAAACACATATCATATGGTGAAATAAAATATAGCCTCAAGTAAAGTTACCGATAGATAAAGACGAAAGAGGGGATGCCTTCCGGGCCATCCCCAAGCTTAGGCTTTTGGTTGTCCTTGAATTTTACCTTGGGGTGCCTTGGGCATCCCCAAGCTTAGGCTCTTTCCACTCGTTATTACAAAATCCATCAAATCTTTACCCAAAACTTGAAAACTTCACAACACAAAACTTCAATAGAAAATCTCATGAGCTCCGTTAGCATAAGAAAATAAACCACCACTTTAAGGTACTATAATCAAATCATTATTCATTTATATTGGTGTTGAACCTAATGTATTCCAACTTCTCTATGGTTCGTACCCCCTGATACTACTCATAGATTCATCAAAATAAGCAAACAACACAAGAAAAACAGAATCTGTCAAAAACAGAACAGTCTGTAGAAATCTGTATCTTTCGAATAGTTACGTAACTCCAAAAATTCTGAAATAAATTGTTGGAAGTGAGGACTTTTTCTATTAATATTCTTCAAAAAGAATCAACCTAAAATCAATCTCCTGTAAAAAACGACAGCTATTCTCGTGAGTGCAAAAGTTTCTGTTTTTTTACAACAAGATCGCAAAGACTTCACTCAAGTCTTCCCAAAGGTTCTACTTGGCACGAACACTAAATAAAAAATAAAACCACATCTAAAAAGAGTCTATATGAATTATTTATTACTAAACATGAGAAAAAAGTAAAGAACAAAAATAAAATTGGTTTGCCTCCCAACAAGCGCTATCGTTTAACGCCCTAGCTAGGCATTGAGATTTCAATGATGCTCGCATGAAAGAAAAAAAATTGAAGCGCAAAGAGAGCATCATAATACAACTTTTATGTCTAACGTACTTCCTATGCATAGGCATTTTATAAGCAAAAAAATTATCAAGGCAAGCAAAAACTAGCATATGCAAGGAAGAAGAAAGAAACGATAGCAATCTTAACATGAAGAGAGGTAATTTAGTAACATGAAAATTTCTACGACCATATTTTCCTCTCTCACAATAATTACATGTGGGATCATAAGAAAATACAACAATATAGCTATCACGAAGCATATTCTCAACACGATCCACATGCATGCGAAATTGACACTCTTCCAAAATAGTGGGATTAACATTAACTAAAGTCATGACCTCTCCAAACCCACTTTTATCAAAAATTCATAAGATTGAACATTCTCCAAATATGTGGGATCTAAAGTTGACACTTTCCCAAACCCACTTTTAATAATATTGCAAACACTAATATCAATCTCAAATTCTTCATGTGGCTTTTCAAGATCATAAGAAGAATCGCCCCAATCATGATCATTGCAACAAATAGTGGACATGGCAAAACTAGCATTCCCAAGCTTGGGGCAGCAGGTGCATGCTACCCCTTGAGCTTGCGTTGGTTTCCCCTTGAAGAGGAAAGGGTGATGCACTAAAGTAGCGTAAGTATTCCCCTCAGTTTTGAGAATCAAGGTATCAATCCAGTAGGAGACGACGCGCAAGTTACCAAATACCTGCACAAACAATCAAGAACTTGCAACCAACGCGATAAAGGGGTTGTCAATCCCTTGATGGTCACTCGCAAAAGTGAGATCTAATAGAGATAATAAAGTAAATATTTTTGGTATTTTTGATATATAGATTGGAAAGTAAAGATTGCAAAATAGTAGATTGGAAACTTGCAAGATGTAAACGAGATTCAATAATGGAAAAGAGATGCAATATAATGGAAAAGAGACCCGGGGCCATAGGTTTCACTAGTGGCTTCTCTCGAGATAGCATGTATTATGGTGTGTGAACAAATTACTGCCGAGCAATTGATAGAAAAGCACATAATTATGATGACATCTAAGGCAACGATCATGAACATAGGCATCACGTCTGTGTCAAGTAGACCGACTCCTACCTTCATCTACTACTATTACTCCACATATCAACCGCTATCCAGCATGCATCTAGAGTATTAAGTTCATAAGAACGGAGTAACAGATTAAGCAAGATGACATGATGTAGAGGCATAAACTCAAGCAATATGATATAAACCCCATCTTTTTATCCTCGATGGCAACAATACAATATGTGCCTTGCTGTCCCTAGTGTCACTGGGAAAGGGCACCGCAAGATTGAACCCAAAGCTAAGCAATTCTCCCATGACGAGAAAGAACAATCTAGTAGGCCAAACTAAACCGATAATTCGAAGAGACTTCCAAAGATATAAAATCATGCATATAAGAATTCAGAGAAGAACCAAATAATATTTATAGATAGTCTTGATCATAAATCCACAATTCATCGGATCTCGGCAAACACACCGCAAAAGAATATTACATCGAATAGATCTCCAAGAACATCGAGGAGAACTTTGTATTGAGAATCAAAGAGAGAGAAGAAGCCATCTAGCTAATAACTATGGACCCGAAGGTCTGTGGTAAACTACTCACGCTTCATCGGAGAGGTAATGGTGTTGATGTAGAAGCCCTCCGTGATCGATTCCCCTCCAGCAGATCACCGGAAAAGGCCCCAAGATGGGATCTCACGGGTATAGAAGGTTGCGGCGGTGGAAAAGTGGTTTCGTGGGTCCCCTGATGTTTTTAGGGTATAAGAGTATATATGGGTGAAAGAACTAGGTCGGTGGAGCTACAAGGGGCCCAGGAGTGTGGGGGGGCGCCCTCCTGCCTCGTGGCCTCCTTGTTATGTCTCCGAATTCATATCCAAGTCTTCTGGTTTGCTTTCGGTCCAAGAAAGATCATCGTGAAGGTTTCATTCCGTTTGGACTCCGTTTGGTATTCCTTTTCTGCAAAACTCTAAAATAGGCAAAAACAGAAACTGGCACTGGGCCCTCGGTTAATAGGTCAGTCCCAAAAATAATATAAAAGAGCATATTAAAGCCCATTAAGCATCCAAAACAGATAATATAATAGCATGGAACAATCAAAAATTATAGATACATTGGGGACGTATCACTGCACATCCGCAGGAGGCTGGGGCGGCAGGGGCCTCGGCAGGGCAAGCAGCCGCACCGGTCCCAGCTCTGGCCTCGGGGTGGCAGCTGGGAAAGGCACAGCATCTAGTTCATGGGGCTGATGCGGCTGTCGTGGCTGGTGACGGCGATGGTGACGCGGCCTCGGGGTCCTACTACGATGGCGCTCCGTGCTCAAGGATCGTGGCACCGACGAGGCCTTGCTCTGGCGCCCAATGACGAGCAGGGTGTCCTTCCAAGAGCGGCAACTCAGGTCGCTCCCGTCATCATGGTCACCACACGGACGGGGCTGGCATGCCCCGGCAGCCCATGGAGGCGACGCCCGGGGCCTGCCTGCGCCTAGCTGGTGTAGGTGGGGGTGGGGCGGGGCTTGCAGCAGACGGGCCGGAGCAGTAGGTGGGTTGGCACAACGGCTGGGTAGAACGCATGGATGTCTTCTACGTTGAATGTCCAGTCCAGCGAGTTGATCCCCGGGAGTGGATGGCGGTCGTCGTTGTCCGAGCCCGAAGATGGCAGCCCACTGACACCGAAAGCAGGAGAGCGCTGCTTGTGGGGGGTCCAGTCTTCGACGCGGTCGAGGTGAAAGAGCAGGGAGTTCCTTTCCCCTTTCGAACGCTCCGGCACCGTGCGGCTGGCGTGTGGTGGTGGCGAGAGGCCCTGCATCTCCACCACACGTCCAGCACCCTCCTCAAAGCTCGAGAGGCAGTGCCGGGCAGGAATGTCGGTGAGGCTCCATACCCACGCCCAGCAGGCGAAGGTGCATGTGTCCTGACGCTCGATGGTGTGACTGTCGAGCCCATCGATGATGCAGAACTTGCCGAGCACCTCCTCCATGCCCTCCAACATCCACATGTCCAGGGGCAGCCGCTCGATGACGATGCGGACGTGCAGCAGCTATTTCTGGCGGACAACATTGTTGTCCGGCTTCCATGGCTTGGTCCGGAAAGGCACCCCATCAACATTGATGGTGTTGTGGCACAGGAGGGCGTCGCGGTCGGCAGGCATGTTGAAGTGGACGAGGAAGTCTTTAGGGTGGTGCCGAGTGACACATAGCAGGTGCGGGTCAATGCACGGTAGAGCCTCGAGGGTGCGGCCCACCATCATCGGGTTGGCGGCGTGTAGTTGTCGGTGGCCGTCAGGAGCACAACATTATGCTTGAGGAAGAAACGTGTGTGCTCCATCGCCCTGGAGCGCACGACCACCCCGTGGATCTACCACTGGCAGCGGGGCGGGGACACAGGGATATAGGTGACTTCCATTGCCGTCTGCGGAGGCGGCGGTGGAGGTGGCGGCGGCTGTAGGCAGATCGGGGGTGACAGTGGGGGCGGCGCCGCGGTGGAGGGGAATTGTAGGCGGTCGCGGACGGGGCCCCGCCCGGGGGGTGCGGCCGGGGCGCGGCGGAGCACGCCGCCCTTCAGCAGAGGCTTGTTTGCAGGGTGCGCGCTGGATTGGTGGCCTGGGAGACGACACGTGAGGCAGTGGGTGGGATCTCTGCAATCCTTTCTCCTATGCTCAGAGCTAAGGCACCGAAGGCAGAGGCCCTCGCAGTGCCTTAAGAAGGCCTTCCTAGCAGCATCAATCTCCTGGCTTGGTCGGCGTTGGCACATTGAAGGAGGAGGAGGAACCCCATTAACCAGAGGATAGGCACGGCGTTGCTTCCTTGATTTCACCTGCATCCATCCATCCTCGGTCACCGGCTGGGAATCGGCCGAGGATCCGGCACCAGTGGCAGGGGGAATGATGACCAAGGAGCGCAGCCTAGGGCCTGGTGGATCCACGGGCGCCTCGCATGGTGATGTCTTTGCTTATACTTCTTGTCTCTCAGTATTCTATGCTTTCTCCTCAACTTTTTTCATATATATACATACATTTTCTGTATTGAGTAAACATTAAATTGTTCTTTTTAGCATACCTCATTGTTTTGTTTTTAACAATACTTCATTATTTTTCTTTGTATTTTCTGGGTATATTTTCGCCGTATGAAAAAAATTGGTACTCCACGTTTTGGAGTTCAATTTTGTTGCCAAGAGAACAGTTTTCTCGACCTATTACTAAAGAAATAGTTCAATTTTGTTGCCAACGCCGACCCCCAAACCGGACACCGCATCCGTCCGTGGACAGAGGGACCAGTACGCGGACACTGATACAGGAGCCGGCCATCCAAAGCTATCCGCATATGTTCGGTTACATTTCAGAATAAATTTAACAAAAGTGAACAAATTGGATGCATATTTAAATAAACCGGATGGTATTCATTCTTACTTTGATATTTTTTTATAAAATACTGGTTGCTTTTCATTTAAACCGAAGCAAATTCATTACACTTTGACATATTTCAACTAAACCATATTCTAAACCTAGTCTAAATGACACACATGTTCCACATGTCTAGCAGGCCATGAGCCCCGGGAACTGAAGCTACGCCTCCGCGGCCTGCAAGCGGCTAATTGGCCAACGATGATGAGGCCCTCAAGCTTAGATCAACGGGAGGGGAGGAGTGGTGGCCTTCCTAGGACCCAAGCGCCGGCGATCTCCCATGCTCTACTCTTCCTCACTGTCGAGGGCACCCATGGACCGTGTTCGTGGTCATGGCGAAGGTGGCGACATCGTCCTCCTCCTTGCTCTTTCCGTACACTTCATCCGCCGCCTCGTCCATCTCCTTGAAGGCGGCTTCTCACTCCGCGTGATGGACGCGGCACCGCCAGTGGTCGCAGCGGATGTCGTGGGTGGGACGATAGGAGTCGAGCATGTTGGAAATATGCCCTAGAGGCAATAATAAAATGATTATTATTATATTTCCTTATTCATGATAATTGTCTATTATTCATGCTATAATTGTGTTATCCGGAAATCGTAATACATGTGTGAATACATAGACCACAACATGTCCCTAGTGAGCCTCTAGTTGACTAGCTCGTTGATCCACAGATAGTCATGGTTTCCTGACTATGGACATTGGATGTCATTGATAACGGGATCACATCATTAGGAGAATGATGTGATGGACAAGACCCAATCCTAAGCATAGCACAAGATCGTGTAGTTCGTTTGCTAGAGCTTTTCCAATGTCAAGTATCATTTCCTTAGACCATGAGATCGTGTAACTCCCGGATACTATAGGAGTGCTTTGGGTGTACCAAACGTCACAATGTAACCGGGTGGCTATAAAGTTATACTACAGGTATCCCCGAAAGTGTCTGTTGGGTTGACACGGATCGAGACTGGGATTTGTCACTCCGTTTGACGGAGAGGTATCTCTGGGCCCACTCGGTAATGCATCATCATAATGAGCTCAATGTGACAAAGTAGTTGGTCATGGGATCATGCATTACGGTACGAGTAAAGTGACTTGCCGGTAACGAGATTGAACGAGGTATTGGGATACCGACGATCGAATCTCGGGCAAGTAACGTACCGATTGACAAAGGGAATTGTATACGGGATTACTTAAATCCTCGACATCATGGTTCATTCGATGAGATCATCGTGGAACATGTGGGAGCCAACATGGGTATCCAGATCCCGCTGTTGGTTATTGTCCGGAGAGCTGTCTCGGTCATGTCTGCATGATTCCCGAACCCGTAGGGTCTACACACTTAAGGTTCGGTGATGCAAGGGTTGTAGAGATATTAGTATGCGGTAACCCGAAAGTTGTTCGGAGTCCCGGATGAGATCTCGGACGTCACGAGGAGTTCTAGAATTGTCCGGAGGTAAAGATTTGTATATAGGAAGTCCAGTTTCGGCCACCGGGAAAGTTTCGGGGGTCACCGGTATTGTACCGGGACCACCGGAAGGGTCCCGGGGGTCCACCGGGTGGGGCCACCTATCCCGGAGGGCCCCATGGGCTGAAGTGGAAAGGGAACCAGTCCCTGGTGGGCTGGTATGCCCCCCTTGGGCCTCCCCTGCGCCTAGGGTTGGAAACCCTGGGGGTGGGGGGCGCCCCACCTGACTTGGGGGGCAAGTTCCCCCCTTTGCCCCTCCCCCCTTGAGATTGGATCTCTAGGGGGTCGGCGCCCCCCCCCCCCACCCCCAGGGTCCCTATATAAAGAGGGGGTAGGGAGGGCTGCGCACCCATGCCCCTGGCGCCTCCCTCTCCCCCTGCAACACCTCTCCCTCTCGCTAAGCTTGGCGAAGTCCTGCCGAGATTCTCCGCTACTTCCACCACCACGCCGTCATGCTGCTGGATCTCCATCAACCTCTCCTTCCCCCTTGTTGGATCAAGAAGGAGGAGACGTCTCTCCCAACCGTATGTGTGTTGAGCGCGGAGGTGCCTTCCGTTCGGCACTAGGATCTTCGGTGATTTGGATCACGACGACTACGACTCCATCAACCATGTTCTCTTGAACGCTTCCGCTCGCGATCTACAAGGGTATGTAGATGCACTCCTCTCTCTCGTTGCTAGATGACTCCATAGATTGATCTTGGTGAAGCGTAGAAAATTTTTATTTTCTGCAACGTTCCCCAACAGTGGCATCATGAGCTAGGTCTATGCGTAATTTCTATGCACGAGTAGAACACAATTTTGTTGTGGGCGTAGATGTTGTCAATTTACTTGCCACTACTAGTCTTATACTGTTTCGGCGGCATCGTGGGATGAAGCGGCCCGGACCGACCTTACACGTACCCTTACGTGAGACATGTTCCACCGACTGACATGCATTAGTTGCATAAGGTGGCTAGCGTGTGTCTGTCTCTCCCACTTTAGTCGGATCAGATTCGATGAAAAGGGTCCTTATGAAGGGTAAATATAAATTGGCATATCACGTTGTGGTTTTGACGTAGTTAAGAAACATTCTTGCTAGAACCCTATTGCAGCCACGTAAAAACATGCAACAACAATTAGAGGATGTCTAACTTGTTTTTGCAGCATATGCCTTATGATGTGATTTGATCAAAAGGATGTGATGAATGATATATATATGTGATGTATGAAATTTATCATGTTCTTGTAATAGGAATCCCGACTTGCATGTCGATGAGTATGACAACCGGCAGGAGCCATTGGAGTTGTCTTAATTATTGTATGACCTGCGTGTCATTGAATAAACACCATGTTATTACTTTACTTTATTGTTAAACGTTAGCCATAGTAGTAGAAGTAATCGTTGGCGTGAAAACTTGATGAAGACACGATGATGGAGATCATGATGATGGAGATCATGGTGTCATGCCGGTGACGATGATGATCATGGCGCCCCGAAGATGGAGATCAAAAGGAGCAAAATGATATTGGCCATATCATGTCACTATTTGATTGCATGTGATGTTTATCATATTTTTGCATCTTATTTGCTTAGAACGACGGTAGTAAATAAGATGATCCCTCATAATAATTTCAATAAAGTGTTCCCCCTAACTGTGTGCTGTTGCGAAAGTTCGTTGTTTCGAAGGACCACGTGATGATCGGGTGTGATAGATTCTAACGTTCACATACAATGGGTGTAAGACAGATTTACACATGCAAAAACACTTAGGTTGACTTGACGAGCCTAGCATGTACAGACATGGCCTTGGAACACAAGAGACCGAAAGGTCAAACATGAGTCATATAGAAGATACGATCAACATGAAGATGTTCACCGATGATGACTAGTCCGTCTCATGTGATGATCGGACGTGGCCTAGTTGACTCGGATCATGCATCACTTAGATGACTAGAGGGATGTCTATCTAAGTGGGAGTTCATTAAATAATTTGGTTAGATGAACTTAATTATCATGAACTTAGTCTAAAACCTTTGCAATATGTCTTGTAGATCAAATGGCCCACGCTAATGTTGCCCTCAACTTCAACGCGTTCCTAGAGAAAACCAAGCTGAAAGATGATGGCAGCAACTATACGGACTAGGTCCAGAACTTGAGGATCATCCTCATAGCTGCCAAAAGAGCATATGTCCTGGATGCACCGCTAGGTGAAGCACCCATTTTCCCCGCAACTCAAGATGTTATGAACGCCTGGCAGTCGCGTGTTGATGACTACTCCCTCGTTCAGTGCGGCATGCTTTACAGCTTAAAACCGGGGCTCCAAAAGCGTTTTGAGCAACACGGAGCATATGAGATGTTCGAAGAGCTAAAAATGGTTTTCCAAGCTCATGACCGGGTCGAGAGATATGAAGTCTCCGACAAGTTCTACAGTTGTAAGATCGAGGAAAATAGTTCTGTCGGTGAGCACATACTCAAAATGTCTGGGTTGCACAACCGCTTGTCACAGCTGGACATTAACCTCCCGGATGAGGCGGTCATTGACAGAATCCTTCAGTCGCTCCCACCTAGCTACAAGAGCTTTGTGATGAACTACAATATGCACGGGATGGTGAAAACTATTCCTGAGGTATTTTCAATGCTAAAATCAGCAGAGGTAGAAATCAAAAAGGAACATCAAGTGTTCATGGTCAATAAAACCACTAGTTTCAAGAAAGGCAAGGGTAAGAAGAACTTCAAGAAGGACCGCAAGGGAGTTGTCGCGCCCGGTAAGCCAGTTGCCGGGAAGAAGCCAAAGCATGGAACCAAACCTGAGACTGAGTGTTATTGCAAGGGAAGTGGACACTAGAAGCGGAACTGCCCCAAGTACTTAACGGACAAGAAGGCCGGCAACACCAAAGGTATATGTGATATACATGTAATTGATGTGTACCTTACCATTACTCGTAGTAGCTCTTGGGTATTTGATACCGGTGCGGTTGCTCATATTTGTAACTCAAAACAGGAGCTGCGGAATAAACGGAGACTGGGGAAGGACGAGGTGACGATGCGCGTCGGGAATGGTTCCAAGGTCGATGTGATCGCCTCGGCACGCTACCTCTACATTTACCTACGGGATTAGTTTTAAACCTCAATAATTGTTATTTAGTGCCAGCTTTGAGCATGAACATTGTATCTGGATCTTGTTTAATACGAGATGGCTACTCATTTAAATCCGAGAATAATGGTTGTTCTATTTATATGAGAGATATGTTTTATGGTCATTCCCCGCTGGTCAATGGTTTATTCTTAATGAATCTCGAATGTGATGTTACACATATTCATAGTGTGAATACCAAAAGATGTAAGATTGATAATGATAGTCCCACATATCTTGGCACTGCCGCCTTGGTCACATTGGTGTCAAACGCATGAAGAAGCTCCATACATATGGACTTTTGGAGTCTCTTGATTTCGAATCATTTGACACTTGTGAACCATGCCTCATGGGTAAAATGACCAAGACTCCGTTCTCCGGAACAATGGAGCGAGCAACCAACTTATTGGAAATTATACATACTCATGTGTGCGGTCCAATGAGCAATGAGGCTCGCAGTGGCTATCGTTATGTTCTCACCCTCACTGATGACTGGAGTAGATATGGGTATGTTTACTTGATGAAACACAAGTCTGAGACCTTTGAAAAGTTCAAGGAATTTCAGAATGAGGTAGAGAATCAACGTGACCGAAAAATAAAGTTCTTACGATCAGATCGTGGAGGAGAATATTTAAGTCATTTGGTACACACTTAAGGAAATGTGGAATCATTTCACAACTCACGCCGCCTGGAACACCTCAGCGTAACGGTGTGTCCAAACATCGTAATCACACTCTATTGGATATGGTGTGATCTATGATGTCACTCACCGATTTACCGCTATCATTTTGGAGATACGCTCTAGAGACAACTACATTCACTTTAAATAGGGCACCGTCTAAATCCGTTGAGACGACACCGTATGAATTATGGTTTAGGAAGAAACCTAAGCTGTCGTTTCTAAAAGTTTGGGGATGCGATGCTTATCTCAAGAAACTTCAACCTGAAAAGCTCGAACCCAAGTCGGAAAAATGCGTCTTCATAGGATACCCTAAGGAAACCATTGGGTATACCTTCTACCTTAGATCCGAAGGCAAGATCTTTGTTGCCAAGAACGGGTCCTTTCTGGAGAAAGAGTTTCTCTCGAAAGAAATAAGTGGGAGGAAAGTAGAACTCGATGAAGTACTGCCTCTTGAACCGGAAAGTGGCGCAGCTTAGGAAGATGTTCCTGTGGTGCCTGCTTCGACTAGAGAGGAAGTTAATGATGATGATCAAGGTACTTCGGATCAAGTTGCTGCTGAACTTCGAAGGTCCACAAGGACACGTTCCACACCAGAATGGTATGGCAACCCTGTCCTGGAAATCATGTTGTTAGAAAATGGTGAACCTTCGAACTATGAAGAAGTGATGGCGAGCCCAGATTCCAACAAATGACTAGAAGCCATGCAATCCGAGATAGGATCCATGTATGAAAACAAAGTATGGACTTTGACAGACTTGCCGGATGATCGGCGAGCGATAGAAAACAAATGGATCTTTATGAAGAAGACGGACGCGGATGGTAATGTTACCATCTATAAAGCTCGACTTGTAGCTAAGGGCTACCAGCAAGTTCAAGGGGTTGACTACGATGAGACTTTCTCTCCCGTAGCGAAGCTGAAGTCCGTCCGAATCATGTTAGCAATTGCCGCATACTATGATTATGAGATATGGCAAATGGATGTCAAAATGGCATTCCGTAACGGCTATCTTAAGGAATAACTATATATGATGCAGCCGGAAGGTTTTGTCGATCCTAAGAATGCTAACAAGGTATGCAAGCTCCAGCGATCCATTTATGGGCTAGTGCAAGCATCTCGGAGTTGGAACCTTTGATGAGATGATCAAAGCGTTTGGGTTTATGCAGACTTATGCAGAAGCCTGCGTTTACAAGAAAGTGAGTGGGAGCTCTGTAGCATTTCTCATATTATATGTAGATGACATACTTTTGATGGGAAATGATTTAGAACTTTTGGACAACATTAAGGCCTACTTGAATAAGTGTTTTTCAATGAAGGACCTTGGAGAAGCTGCTTACATATTAGGCATCAAGATCTATAGAGATAGATCGAGACGCCTCATAGGTCTTTGACAAAGCCCATACCTTGATAAGATATTGAAGAAGTTCAATATGGATCAGTCCAAGAAGGGGTACTTGCCTGTGTTGCAAGGTGTGAAATTGAGCTCGGCTCAATGCCCGACCACGGCAGAAGATAGAGAAAAGATGAGTGTCATCCCCTATGCCTCGGCTATAGGGTCTATTATGTATGACATGCTGTGTACCAGACCTGATGTAAACCTTGCCGTAAGTTTGGTAGGAAGGTACCAAAGTAATCCCGGCATGGAACACTGGACAGCAGTCAAGAATATCATGAAGTACCTGAAAAGGAGTAAGGATATGTTTCTCGTTTATGGAGGTGACGAAGAGCTCGTCGTAAAGGGTTACATCGACGCTAGCTTCGACACAGATCTGGATGACTCTAAGTCGCGAACTGGATACGTGTATATTTTGAATGGAGGGGCAGTAAGCTGGTGCAGTTGCAAGCAAAGCGTCGTGGCGGGATCTACATGTGAAACGGAGTACAAGGCAGCCTCGGAGGCAGTGCATGAAGCAATCTGGATGAAGGAGTTCATCACCGACCTAGGAGTCATACCCAATGCATCGGGACCGATCACTCTCTTCTGTGACAACACTGGAGCTATTGCCCTTGCCAAGGAGCCCAGGTTTCACAAGAAGACCAGGCACATCAAGCGTCGCTTCAACTCCATTCGTGAAAATGTTCAAGATGGAGACATAGACATTTGCAAAGTGCATACGGATCTCAATGTCGCAGATCCGTTGACTAAACCTCTTCTGCGAGCAAAACATGATCAACACCAGAACTCTATGGGTGTTCGATTCATCACAATGTAACTAGATTATTGACTCTAGTGCAAGTGGGAGACTGTTGGAAATATGCCCTAGAGGCATAATAAAATGGTTATTATTATATTTCCTTGTTCATGATAATTGTCTATTATTCATGCTATAATTGTGTTATCCGGAAATCGTAATACATGTGTGAATACATAGACCACAACATGTCCCTAGTGAGCCTCTAGTTGACTAGCTCGTTGATCAACAGATAGTCATGGTTTCCTGACTATGGACATTGGATGTCATTGATAACGGGATCACATCATTAGGAGAATGATGTGATGGACAAGACCCAATCCTAAGCATAGCACAAGATCGTGTAGTTCATTTGCTAGAGCTTTTCCAATGTCAAGTATCATTTCCTTAGACCATGAGATCGTGTAACTCCCGGATACTGTAGGAGTGCTTTGGGTGTACCAAACGTCACAATGTAAATGGGTGGCTATAAAGGTATACTACAGGTATCCCCGAAAGTGTCTGTTGGGTTGACACGGATCGAGACTGGGATTTGTCACTCCGTTTGACGGAGAGGTATCTCTGGGCCCACTCGGTAATGCATCATCATAATGAGCTCAATGTGACAAAGTAGTTGGTCACGGGATCATGCATTACGGTATGAGTAAAGTGACTTGCCGGTAACGAGATTGAACGAGGTATTGGGATACTGACGATCGAATCTCGGGCAAGTAACGTACCGATTGACAAAGGGAATTGTATACGGGATTACTTAAATCCTCGACATCGTGGTTCATTCTATGAGATCATCGTGGAACATGTGGGCGCCAACATGGGTATCCAGATCCCGCTGTTGGTTATTGGCCGGCGAGCTGCCTCGGTCATGTCTGCGTGATTCCCGAACCCGTAGGGTCTACACACTTCAGGTTCGGTGACGCTAGGGTTGTAGAGATATTAGTATGCGGTAACCCGAAAGTTGTTCAGAGTCCCGGATGAGATCTCGAACGTCACGAGGAGTTCTAGAATGGTCCGGAGGTAAAGATTTGTATATAGGAAGTCCAGTTTCGGCCACCGGGAAAGTTTCCGGGGTCACCGGTATTGTACCGGGACCACCGGAAGGGTCCCGGGGGTCCACCGGGTGAGGCCACCTATCCCGGAGGGCCCCATGGGCTGAAGTGGGAAGGGAACCAGCCCCTGGTGGGCTGGTGCACCCCCCTTGGGCCTCCCCCTGCGACTAGGGTTGGAAACCCTGGGGGTGGGGGGCGCCCCACCTGACTTGGGGGGCAAGTTCCCCCCTTTGCCCCCCCCCCTTGAGATTGGATCTCTAGGGGGCCGGCACCCCCTAGGGCCCCTATATAAAGATGGGGGGAGGGCTACGCACCCATGCCCCTGGCGCCTCCCTCTCCCCCTATAACACCTCTCCCTCTCGCTGAGCTTAGCGAAGCCCTGCCGAGATTCTCCGCTACTTCCACCACCACGCCGTCATGCTGCTGGATCTCCATCAACCTCTCCTTCCCCCTTGCTGGATCAAGAAGGAGGAGACGTCTCTCCCAACCGTACGTGTGTTGAGCGCGGAGGTGCCGTCCGTTCTGCACTAGGATCTTTAGTGATTTGGATCACGACGAGTACGACTCCATCAACCCTGTTCTCTTGAACGCTTCCGCTCGCGATCTACAAGGGTATGTATATGCACTCCTCTCTCTCGTTTCTAGATGACTCCATAGATTGATCTTGGTGAAGCGTAGTAATTTTTTATTTTCTACAATGTTCCCCAACAGAGCAGCACCTCCTGCTCAGCCACAACCACGTCCGGTGCAATGGCCGTGCCGGCGGCGAGTTGCTCCTTCCCTCGCTGGTGCTCATCGAGGAGGCAGAGGTTGTACTCCTGGTTGGCCTATGCCTCCCGGAATGCGGCCCGCTGCTCTTCCCACACCATCTTGGTGTAGTGAGCACGGGTCTCCCCCATGGTGATACTGGCATTGGCCAGTGAGGACGAGGGCATCAGCTCATTGTCGGACGCCTCTTCCATTGGAGCGTCCACAGCGGTGCTCTCCGTCTGCCTGTCGGCCTGCCAGCCAGTTGAAATGGCGGCGGTCTCCGTCTTCTGCTCGAACGAGAGGTTGTCCCAAATGGCGTTGGAGCTCGATGTGGCTATGACAGGCGTGGTGCACAAAGGAGAAAGAGAGCGGAGGAGATTGGATGCAGCTATTTGTGTGCCTGGGGTTTAAATAGCGGGCGGATGACAGGGCAACCCGCGAGTTGGTTAATGGTGTGTAGAAGACGAACGAGCGGGTGGCGCTGGAGCAGGTTCCTCGGCATCCACACGGGTTTAATGTAGGCAGGCAGACGGACGGGCCGTCATTCTACCATGGAGCAGTCACATGCATCGGGAAGCGGTACGGGCGGCGTTCTTGTCCGTCACGCCTCTTCAATGATGAAGCGAGGTGAGAGTCACGTCCGCTCTGGACCGATATGTATGCGGCACTGAAGTGGCCCTGGCCGCTTCTGGTAGGAAAGGGCGCGAGCAAGGGAGAGGGTTTGGGTGGGCTAGGTTTGTCGGGAGCGGGCTTGACAGCGATCCAGATGCCCGCAAAGCCCCCCTCCCCTCCCCCCCCCCCGTTTTGCTTCTGATTTGCGGAAGATGACGTCTGGACCACCCAACAAACCAATACAAGACCAAGTTGGATGTCGAAATACGTCTGAACAGCGCGATTCCGACGGTTGCGGACCGTTTAAGGGGCCACGTTGGAAATGCCCTTAAGTAGTACTATTCCATTTTTCTTTAAGAGTACCACTGTTCCAGCCTTCCAGCAGAGTGTTTCTATGCACATGATGATGTGCAGACGATGTGTGATCGACATCCTATATCAGTCTGCCTACACATATCAAAAGTGCAGCCGACGACTGGATCGGGCATTGTCCCTCTATCGTGCATGTTGTGTCGTTCACGAAGCAGTTCCGCTTCCAGTATTCATAACTCACAAGTAATTTTTTCGTTCATCTAAAAATAGTAATTTTATCACTCTCTCTAGAAAATCACAATCAACCAGTTTCCTCGCCGTAGCTATGGTGCTACCACTTGGCACCGTGATAGTGGCACCGGTCAGGTGGGCTATAGCAGTGTGTTATGCAGAGGCAGCAGCAAACCTGTGGCAATTGTGGGTCTCGGGGACGTTATGGATCAGAGTAGATTCTCTTTGGTAGAAGGCAATGAGGCAGGAGAAAGCCATGATCTGTGGCCGATCAGGATGCCTTCTAACTCTCTTAGTGCAGATGCAGACAGCTCCTACCAAGGTCCTATCTCTCCTCCTAGAACTGATTGCCTCCACCTTTTGGGTTTGGATGTTGGTGGTCGCACACATGGCTCCCGAGGTCAAACCACAATGGAATATCAAGATAACATTAGCTCTACTGGCCAAGGTGACACGGTTGATATTCGCAGTGGTCAGGAGGCAGGTGATATGGAGCTCAGTGATCACGAGGGGGAAGGAATGGCTCACTCAGCTTCTTGGGCAGCGGCGCATGGCCCTAACGTGCCTCATGCACCATGAAGGCCATTGCTTGGAACTGTCGAGGTATGGGCAGGGGCCTTGGCAGTGAGCGCATGCTTTACCTTGCTAATCTGATGCGGTCCACTAATGTACAGAGGTGCCTCGGGTGGTCTTTGGCTTATGTGGACTGATGAGCTCAAAGTTTATGTTCATACCGCTGCTTTTCACTATATCTTAGATAATGTAGTCCATGTGGCCTCTGGGGTCAACTTTTGCCTCCTTTGTATATATGGTGACCCGTATCATAGGCAGACTAATGCCATCTGGGACCAAGTGGCTGCTTTTGTATATGATAATCTAGGTAAACCCATGATGTGTATGGGAGACTTGAATGATATCTTGTATGATGTTGATGGTTGTAATGGTAATATCAACTACTATCAGATGCATGCTTTCCGATCCTTGGTTAAAAATTGTGGCTTGTTTGACATTGGCTTTAGTGGTCCTGCTTATACTTGGTGTGGTAGACAGAATACTTCTAGTCCTATTCATAGACGCCTCGATCGTTGCTTGGTTAATTCTGATTGGTGCTCTTATTATCCTAATACCAAAGTTTTGAACCTTCTCATCATTCTCAGTGATCATGCTCCTATTTTAATTTCAACTGAGAGTAAATTTGTGAAACCTAAGCAAACTTTCAAATTTGAGAATTGGTGGCTCATGGAGAAAGACTTTCAGTCTTTTGCCAAAAACACTTGGAATGCTAGTTCTTTCTCTTCTTTTGCAGCGAAATCATCTTCTTTGGAAGGTTCTTTAAAAATTTGGTGCAAGAAGAAAAAAAACTTCAACACAACCTAGCAGATTTGGAGGCTCGGATTAATGAGTTACAACAGCTTCCTCTTCATCAGCAAAACCAGGTTATGGAAAACTCTCTCACTGCTAGGTATGAGCAAACTCTCACTCAGCTTAATAAATTCTATAAGCAACGTAGCAAGAAGAATTGGGTAATTAAGGGTGATTGTAATACTAAATTTTTTCACCAAGCTGTTCTTAAACATAGAAAGAGAAATACTATTTGTTCAATCAAAGATGAGCATGACATAATCCATTTCAAACCTGTCGCCATCATGCAAACTTTTGTTAACTATTTTAGGCACATTTTCTCTTCTTCTAATGACAACATGGACATGCCTTTCCCTCTCACCCAATGGTCTAATGATAATGACAATCCTACTTATTTTGTCCCTGATAAAGATGAGATTTTTCAGATTCTTAAGGACATGAAACTCAATGCTTCTCCAGGGCCAGATGGCTTCAATGTGGAATTTTATTTAGCTACTTAGGATTGGATTGGAGATGAGGTAACTCAGCTTGTGTCTAATTTTTATTCTACTGCCACTCTTCCTTCTCATATTAATGACACCAATATTGCTCTCATCCCTAAAAAGTTGGTCCTCTTGTGCCCATGGATTATAGGCGTGTTAGTCTTTGTAATGTGCTCTATAAAATCATTGTTAAATCTTTGGCTAATCGGCTCAAACCTCACCTTCCAGATTTTATTGACCCTATTCAACAAGCTTTATTGAGGGTAGAAGGATTAGTGACAATATTATTATTGCTCAAGAGATTGCTCACTCTTTTTCTCTCAAATCTTCGAATCAGTATGCTTTCATGCTTAAGATTGATCTTGCTAAGGCTTTTGATCACCTTGAATGGAATTTTATTGTATACGCTTTGTCACGTAAAGGGCTGCATGGTCATTTCATTAATTTGGTCTATGCTTGCATTTCTTCTCCCATGTTCTCTGCGCTCATTAGTGGCCAGCCTTCTCAAAAGTTTAAAAGTTTTCATGGAATCCGACAAGGTTGTCCTATGTCTCCTTACTTATTCGTCCTTGCTATTAATGAACTTTCAATCATGCTCAATGAAGCTTTGTAGGCCAATCATTTAAGGGGAATTTTTCTTGGTTCAAATTGCCCTTCTGTGCATTCCCTCCTTTTTGTAGATGATCTTTTGGTTTGTGGGAAAGCTACTTATCAGGAAGCTCAGACTATGGCTAACTTGATTCAACACTTTTGTGATCTTTCTAGTCAACCCCCTAATTGGAATAAATCTACCATCTTTTTTAGTTCTCATGTGTCTTAGGCCATTATCAATGACATTAAGTCTATTTTTCCTGTGGCTAATCTTGATGCTAATTTCACTCATTTGGGTCACCCTCTTATTTTGCCTGCTAAAAATAGAGGTGTAGCTTACAAATTTGTGTTAGATAAATTTTTAAATAAGCTTCCCTCTTATAAGGCTAACATGCTTTCCCATGCTGCTCGTCTTGAACTTATTTGCTCTATCTTCTTAGCCATCCCGGTTTACTACATGGCTAATATTTTGTTCTCCAAGAAGTTCATTGCCAAACTTACTGCTATCATTAGGAATTTTTGGTGGACAGGTGTGCGAGAAGCAGATTCTAATAGGAGTCTTTGTCTCAGAGCTTGGAAGGATATCACTAGTTCTAAGGCAGAAGGTGGACTAGGCATCAGAAACTTAAAAGCAATAAACGAAAGCCTAATTCTTGCTGCGTCCTGGAGGTTAGCTAAAGACCCTTCTTCTCATTTATATCGTGTTCTTCAGCCTAAATACTTTCCTACTACTACTATTTGGAAGACCACCGTGGCCCCTCCAAAGTCAGCTTTCTGGGCTTCTGTTTTAAAAATGCTTCCCAAACTGAAAGATCATGCTTTCTATCAGCTTACTAAAGGAAACATCTCTTTGTGGAGTATGCATTGGTGTCCTTTTTGGAATTCCATTCATGATTTTCTTATTCCTCAACAAGCAGGTTTTATTAATCCTTCTTTGGTTAGAGATCTTTGGCTGCCTGGGCAAAAAAATTGGAATCATCAACTTATTTTCTCTTTATTTCAGCAGCCTCTTGCTTCTCAAATAATTAACATTGATATCATTGAGGATAATAATGAAGATTTGCTCTGTTGTCCCTTGGCTCCTAATGGGATTTGTTCTTCTAAAGCTCCCTACAACCTTTGTTTGCAAGCCATTCACTCTCATCCTAGAACTGCTCCTCTTCACATTTCTCTTGAGTTAAAAAACTTTCTCAAAGTCATTTGGAAGCAGAAAAATTTGTTGCCTAAAGTCCAAACTTTTGCTTGGAGGCTTCTTAGTAAAGCTTTGCCGACAGGTATGAGAGCAGGCCGTTTTTTCACTCATATTTCTCAGACTTGTTGTAGGTGTGCCCAGCAAGAGGATGAATTTCATCTCTTCTTTCTTTGTGATTTTGCTAGAGCTGCCTGGTTTTCTGCTCCTTGGTTTCTCAGATCCGATTCTCTTGTTCAGGGCCATAATTCAATGCACTCTATTCTCATTCATCTGGTTTCTATGGGGCATCCTTATGCTTCCTTGCAAAATGTTTTGAACTTTTTATGGTGTATCTGGAAAGCTAGAAATGATTTCTTATTTGAAAGAAAAAGATGTCTTCCTTACAAAGTGCATATTGCTGCTGCTCATATTGACATTGCATTGCATGAGGATTCTTTTCTCCCTTCTAATAATCAGATTTGTACTAAAAACCATCTTGAGGCTCAGGTTGTTCCTAAACAAGGGCAGACTCTTAAATCTGATATGTTGATTAATGGTACTAAAATCTTTTCTGATGCAGCCTTTAGATCTTCAAAAATTCCAGGTCTTGCTCAAGGGGAAGTAAAGACAGGTGTAGGAGTTTACTTTTGCATACCTTCTCCTCGGAGAGAAATTAACATTCAGGTTCAAGCTTCAGTGCCTCCCACTTCTACTCCTATTCAAGCAGAAGCAGTTGCTCTTGCATATGCAGCTCATTTGGCAGCCAGTCTTAGTGTACAACAACCAACATTTTTAACTGATTGTCTCCCTCTAGCTTCAGCTGTGGCATCTAGGAAGATAACCCATTCGGCTGCCCCTTGGAACATCAGAAAAGAACTGGCTTACTTTGTTACATCTACTGCTCATCTTAACTCTCAAGTATTTCATATTTCCAGGAGCTTGAATGGAGTTGCTCACAACCTTGCTCAGCAGGTTTATCAGTCTGTTCGTGATCCTATTCTGGATTGTTCCTCTCACTCTCATGCTTCCGATGACTGTCCAGTGTCTACCATTTTGGGTGATTTTATTTTTTCAGGTTTTTAGGTGCACAAAGTGTATTGTTTCTAGCAGCAGGATGGATTCTTGTTCAGGCAGCTCTTCTCTCCTTTCTGCTACTAGTTCAGGGATGCATCTCAACATCAGGCAGTAGTTTATTACTGAATTCTACGAAGAGCTTAGCTTGCTGGTGGCCATCAATCACGTTTGTGTTCAGCTTGGCTGATGCTGCTTCTCTTGTATGCTTCTCAGTTCATGTGTATCACATCTGTTCTAGATGTAGTTCATCTGGTTGACTTTTGGTCAACCTATCTTTGCTAGCTTTTAACAGCTCCTTTTCTTTGGCTGTTTCCCTTTTCCCTATCTCTATTCAAGCCATATGTACTCTCTCTTTTACTGTTGTTATGAGTTGTTAATGATATTGGGCACCTTTTGGTGCCTTGTTCTGTTAAAAAAACAGCTATCAGTTGAAATTATCGGCTTACTTCGTCACAGCAAATGGCAGGTTCGCCAATTGTAATCATCAGTCACATTCTTGCTTTGCCATGGAGTATATAAATGTAATGAGCATTACCCCCTGAGTCAATGGACACGTCTAGGGAGCGGCCGGCTTCTCCCTAGCTGTCCAGAGTGGCCTACTTATTTGTCCTAATGTGATCCTAAAAAGAAAAATAGTATCTTTCATGTGAACCAAAAGTGATAAAAAGGACGTTGCTAATTAATCATTTCATGTGATCTCTTGTCATATGATAGATGTTTGCATGTCTCCTGCTCACCTTTTTTATGTAATAATTTTGGGTTTTCAAAATTTTAAAAATCCATATCTTTTAAACCGCGTGTCGGAATTCAGATCCGTTTTCACCATTGGAACCCTCGTGACGTGCTCTTCGAAACTAGATCCCGCATGGGTATGTTTTGACAAAAAAAAGTTGGTGCCAACTAAGTCCCTCGTTTTGTGCAACTGCCTAACAATCGATGTGCAACTACCTGACATTGGATGTGCAACTTTTCATCTACCCCGTGAAAGTATAGTTTTCATTGATGGTACATCTACTCCCAAACTACCTCCTCCTAGTGAGATGTTCAAATTCGTGTTTTGCCCGGGCCAACTGCCTAGTAGTTCATGTGCAACTTTCCCCCTACCCGTGATTGTGCTTTCACTGTTTGCTGCATCAGCCAATTGTCTAGCAGTGGATGTGCAACTTTGGATATTGTCACCGCCAACTATCTACCAGTGATGTGCAACTATCCCTCATACCTCATGGATGTGTAATTTCCTTACTAGCACTCGAAAACACTAGTCTAGTGGGATGTGCAACTTTAGCGCCCCGTTTATATGCAACTTTTACTAATGAGTATGTAACTTTTCACTACCGTCATGAATATGGAATTTTCACAATCCAACTATCCCTACTTGTGAGATGTGCAACTTTATATGTTGCTCCAGCCAACTGCCTAGCAGACTTTATGCAACTTCATTTGTTGCCCCCGCCAACTGAAACTACATATCCACAAGTAGGGAGGGGAAAAAGTTGCACATTTAGTAATTGGAAGTTGGCTCGGACAACAGACTAAGTTGTACGTATATCATTGGTAGGGAAGGTGGGGCAGAGTGTGTCAACTGTACAAAACATACTCATGCGGGATCTAGTTTCAAAGATCTCGTTGCGAAGAATCCAAGGATGAAGACGGACTGAATTCCAACGCGCAGTTTAAAAGAGATGGCTTTTTAAAAATTCAGAAAACCAAAATAATTGCACGTGAACCTGTTTCTTTCAAATCGAACTAACCAGTGTGAACACATTTAATACTAATAATGACATGCACTAGCAGACGAAAAATAACTCATGCATGGCTGTGAAGACCGGCCGCTTGTTTCCTCCAAAAAATGCGTGTGCACTTTAAAGAATTTGGGTAAGTCAATTTCTTTATGGACATGGCAATGGACCCGAAGAAAAAATGGCACCACATCTGCACTTTACTTAACCATGCAATTAGTGTGTGACAGGCATTGGCCAAGCATCAAGACCAGTGTGTAGAGGAGAAAGCGCACCATGGCATTTAAGAGTGTGACATGAACACATGATGCATTCAGGGATTGTCGACACGATGGAGTGGAACACCTGCAGTTTTCGGGGGACGTCGTTATGGAGCGTGTACGTGCTTGAGGTTATTTGCTGATCCGCTTGACGGTCTTGCATCCCACGACGTACGCTGATGTTTGCATTGGCTGGTGGAGTGAGGGAGGAAACCCAGTGACGAGTGGCCCCTAATCGATCCACCAGCAACAGTGTCACGGGCAAACTTGCAAAAAGTGTTGTGCTGACTCGCACCCGGTCTCAGTCCTGCTTTTGTTGCTCTCCTCCACAGCTTGTGAGCAGTTCATGTCAACAAGCGTCGGCCTCCCCGTGTGGCAGTGGCATTGCTATTTCAGGAGCCAGTCGCCGTGTCGTGTCAGCGGCAAGACTGGCCAGCGACCACCAAGTTTCATGAAATGGTTGATAGAGTACCCAGGTAAACAACACCACCGAGACACGCCAAGCAGTTTTAGCAGGAACGGAGTGTGGAAACGATCAGCTTTCTTCACACTCGGTCGCACACATCCCATGGCATCGCCGCATGGTAGAAAGAACGGAACAGAACAAAACGCCAAACCTACGGAGGATGTACGTAGGTGCCAGTCTCCATCCAGACTGTGAGGCCAACTCCACCGCACGACCCCAAACGGACATCCGGATTGGCCGGATTTTGTCCCTTTGGGGCGCCGATGGGTACGCCCGTGTCCGGCTGTGTCCATTGGGTCGTGCGTGCGCCCACCGCGAGGCCGCACCCCAAATCACTTCCGTGTCAGAAAAACAATAAAAAAAAGAAAACATAAAAAATGACTAAAAAAGTAAATAAACACAGTTTAATAAAAGATAAAACTTAGTTAGGGGGGTCCATGGCCACAAAACGGCCCAGTTTCGTCACATTAATAATTAAACATAAAAAAGAAAA
This sequence comes from Triticum aestivum, assembly GCF_018294505.1. Taxonomy (NCBI): domain Eukaryota; kingdom Viridiplantae; phylum Streptophyta; class Magnoliopsida; order Poales; family Poaceae; genus Triticum; species Triticum aestivum. The sequence goes on along the minus strand of NC_057804.1, from coordinate 575,535,720 downwards.
AAAAACGGTCGCCGCCGGCGCGCTCCTGCCCGTGCCCGTCGTTGCCGTCGGCGTGGCGCTCTTCACTGGCCGCCGATGTCGTCATCGTCGCTGACGAGGTCGACGTAGGCCGGCGGCGTCCACAGGTGGGCCGGCGGTGCGTGCGGTGCCTGGTAGACGGGGGCGGGCTGGACGGCGGCAGGTGCCTGCAACACCTCCTCCCGTGGCGACCCCTCCCGCTCCGGTGACTGCGGCGGAGTGGCGCGCCAGTCCACGCCCACGCCGGCGGCCATCTCCGTTGCAGTGCAGGACCAGGCCCACCCCGTGCCCACCAGCTGCTGGAAGGCGGCCGCCGGCTCCTCCTCCATGGCGTCCTCCCTCCTCTCCTCCGCCAAGGCCGCCATCTGCAGCTCCGGGAAGGCCACGTCGCCGGCGGCAGACAGTGCCATGGCCTCCTCCAAGTCGTCCCATTGCCGCTCGTCGTGCGTGCGCATGGAGTCCTCCATGACACGCTGCACGAGACGGGCTTCCTCCTCCGCCGTCATGCGAGGAGGTGGTGGTGGCGATGGAGACGGCGACGGCGTGGGCGTGAGGCCGCGCACCATCCTACGCCCGCGCTCCTGGGGAGCAGCCGCTCGGCGCTCTGGGCGTGGCCGCCGTGGCCCCGTCGACGTGCCGGCGAAATAGGACGCCCGTCGCGCGTCGTGCTCATCGCGGAACCAGGTGTCCCACAATGGCGAGTCGGGGGCGTACCTGGGGTCGTAGTAGAGGTCGTCCGGGAGGAGGCGGCGGCGGCGCTCGATCTCCTGGCGGCGCACACGGCCGGTCACCGGGACCGGCGGGATCGGCACGCGGTCGGCCGACAAATGCCAGTTGTTGGGGAGGTGGGCGTCGCTCCAGGGGATCGGCGTCCTCGTCTCCCAATAACGTCGGCACACTTCAGCGCGAATGTAGTGTCGGTCGCGCTCGCCGGCGGACGCGGGGGCGATGGAGAACGCAGGCGGCGAGGGGGCCCGGCGTGGTGGCGATGGCGAGGCCGGCTCCTCCTTCTTCACCGAGCCGCGGCGACGCCCCGACGAGGAGCCAGCCTCGCGGTCGTGCTTGCCTTTGCGGCCGTAGTTCCAGAGCCCCATGGCTGTGGGGCGGCCGGCCGGCGAGTTCTTGGCTAGGGTTTGGGGCCTGGGGCTGTCGGGTTTCGAGGAGGCCGCGGGGTGGCGTGGGGCAGTGTGGACGACGACCGGTCCACGCTTCCCACTTAAAGAAGGACGGCGACCCTTTCATGTGTGGATGACAGGTGGGGCCGCCCACCCGTGCGCATTGATGTGGGCGGGAGGAAGGTAGGTAGCCGCCTGCCATGCGGCCCCGACGTGGACGAGGGCGCGTCTGTTTGGTGTCCGCCGCAACCCAAACCCGGCGCAAGTTTGCGCTCGAAATGGGTCGGCCCGGACACAAAACGGACAGGATGTCTCCGGGTCGTCGCGCGCTGGGCCGCCTCCTTTGTCCCTTTTACCCCAAACGGACCGGGGCGGACAGGATAGGGTCGCGCGGCGGAGTTGGCCTGAGCACGCGGAGCAACAGAGGACCAAGGAAGGCATCGCGTCCTCAATCAGCCGGAGCGAATCAAATCATCCCATTCATTCGGACAAAATTACTGTTATGCCCTAAAAGGCTAACAAAATCCCGATTTGACCTTGTTTCAAAAGAAATTTCGTTTCTGACCTTTTTGGGTGACGCCAACATCCCTGGCGTCTGGGTTGCGAAGCAGACGCCAGGGGCCCTGGAGCCTGGCCCCTGTCCCGCACTGCCCGCCTGCCCGTTGACCTGCTGACGTGGCAAAGGGGCCAAACGCCAGGGTCCCTGGCGTCTGGCCCTGGTAAGTGGATAACGGCGCGGGGCACCCACCCATCCCCATCTCAACTTCTTCTGGCGTTGGTTCAAGAACAGAGGGCTGTTCGTCGCCCCTTCTCTCCCTCCCACCACCACCCCCCTTGATCTACTCCATTAACCACTCAAACTCGCAGATCTGACCCCCCCAAGCTTCTTTGAGGTATTCTCCCCCATTCTCTCCAATTTGTTTTTGTTTTCCCCTCTCTTGTTTTGTATGTAAAATAGACTTGTTTGATAAGTTGGGGTGATAGATGATGTGTGTATGTGTAGATAATCCTATTGTTGGCATACTATATTTGCAAAAGATATGGTGAAATTTGGTACTCTAGATGATATGTATTTGCATATGTGACACCATATTATTTGACAAATTTATTTGATTGAGATGATGTTGGTATGTTTGAGAAGAATTATGTGTGCATATGAAGAAGAAAAAAAATGATGTGGTTATGTTTGAGAAGAATGGTGTGTTCATGTGGCAAAACTTGGAGAAGAAAATTGTATGGTTTGATATTGTTCATGTATTCATAGATGTTTGTGATTTGTTTTGTAGGATGGCGGATGGTGATGGACCTTGGTATGACGGATTAATCGATGAGTGGGATAAGGAGCATCGTGCTCTTGCCATTGAGAAGGGAGAGGTAAGAAGCAAGACTGGGTCAATTTTCGTTGTTTCTCATTTGTGTTCTTGTATTGATTATTAAAACATCTCTTTATTTGCAGCTTGTAGTTGCTATGCGCATGAGGGGTCATTCCGCTGATGACTTTCCTTACGACCCGCGGTATGAGCCTTACATTCGGAGATTGGGTCTTCTCCCATTCGAGTTGCAGTTTAAGCGACGCGCTCCTCCGGTCAACCACGCGGCGCTGACCGCACTTGTGGATCGTTGGAGGCCGGAGACTCACTCGTTCCACCTTCCATGTGGGGAGATGACGATGACCCTACAGGACATGGCTATGATAAGCGGCCTTCCTATCAACGGACAAGTTGTTACCGGTCGTGTCAGCGTGGGTAATTGGCGAGAACGGACTGCCGATTTAATTGGTGTTCAGCCCGAGGACCCTCAGGAAGGCAAGGCCGATACCGCGAGAGTGAGGCATTCTTGGCTAAAACTGGTCAGAGGAAACACCAATCCGTGCCCTCAGGGTGCCAATGACGTGGTTGTGCAGCAGTATGCGTGGGCCTTGTCGTGGTTCTAAGCCTGACAGTAGAGTGGGGGGTAGGTATGGAGAGGCAAGGTCCTAGCTATGGAGAGGTTGTAAACACAAGGGATGTACGAGTTCAGGCCCTTCTCGGAAGAAGTAATAGCCCTACGTCTCGGAGCCCAGAGGCGGTCGAGTGGATTATGAGTATATGAGTTACAAGGTGCCGAACCCCTCTACCTGTGGAGGGGGGCGGCTTATATAGAGTGCGCCGAGACCCCAGTCAGCCCACGTAGGAGAGGGTTTTAAGGTGAGTTAAGTCCGGGGCGTTACTGATAACGCCCCACATAAAGTGTCTTTACTACCATAAAGTCTACTTAATTACAGGCCGTTGCAGTGCAGAGTGCCTCTTGACCTCCTGGTGGTCGAGTGAGTCTTCGTGGTCGAGTCCTTCAAGTCAGTCGAGTGAGTCCCTCGTTGGTCGACTGGAAGGCGACCTCTTCTAAGGGTGTCCTTGGGTAAGGTACTTAGATCAGGTCCATGACCCTACCCTAGGTACATGACCCCATCATTAGCCCCCGAATGGATTGAGGCTTCGAGTGAGGAAGGAGTTGATGTCGTTTCCGATTAACCTTTGCACTCTGGTCGTGCGTTGTTCTGGACCAAAGAATCTCTTCGTCGATAGTGAGCAACTTGTCTTCAGTCGACTCGATCCATTCTCTTCTTTCGTCGAGTGATCTTTCGGGCTTCGACGATCCCCGAGCGACGGATCGCGGGAAACCCCGCGTCTGACAGACTGATCTGCTGTTCGCGGATTCCGCGGGATGCGAAATTTGGGGACGCGCGCGAAGCGGAGCGGACCGCGGCGTTCGGATGGGACGGGACATAGACGCCTCGATCTCCGCGCCGCTTTCTTCGCCACGTATCCCGTCTGCATAACTGTTCCTGGATATGATTAGATCGACCGGGCCCACCTGTCATCCACTCGGAAGGGACCTTATAAATGCGCCCGGCGAGGATTTTTGTACTGTGCCTCAGCATTCTCTCTCTCTCTGCTCCCTTCGTCTCCGTCCAGCGCGCTCGCTCTTGCCCCCGCACAACTTCCCCTCGCGCATCTCGCCGGCAACCATGGCCAAGGAGAAGACGGCGGCGCTGGAACGTGCGAAGAAGGCGTCGGCGTCGGAGAAGGCGAAGGGGAGATCTACCAGCCGCGGCGGGTCTTCGTCCAGATCCCGCCTGCCGAAGGGCTGGGTCCAAGGAGACTGGATCCAGTCGACCATCACAGAAAAAGATCTCCTCGACATGGCCAACGAGGGCTTGATCCCTCATGGAGCTGCGAGGCTTCCGGGGAAGGAGTGGCAGCCCCAGCCAGAAGAGGGTGAGTGTGTGCTCTTGGCCACCCATGTTGATCGTGGATTTTCTTTGCCGCCGAGTATTTTCTTCCGTGGCTTCTTGAACTTCTTTGGAGCGCAGCTCCACCACTTTACCCCAAATTCTATCGCCTATCTTGCCGCGTTCGTGTCCATGTGTGAGGGTTTCCTGGGCTGTCGACCGCACTGGGGTTTGTTCAAGCATATATTCACGTGTCGCTCTCAGACCGTGAAGAAGGCGAGCCCAGGCGATGAAAGAACCCGAGTCGTCCAAATGTGTGGGGGTCTGGGGATCCAGGTGAGGAATAAGAGCACCTTCCCGCCCATGACCTTTCCCGAGTCAGTCAGAGGCTGGCAGTCGACCTGGTTCTACTGCCAGGACCAGTCGACGCCGGGGCAGTCGAGTGGACTCCCTCAGTTTACCATGGACCGAGTGAACAAGCCCTCCTCTCTGAAGTTGATTCCGGAGGAGAAAGCTGACGTGAAGATGTTGATGGAGCGCGTGGTGCAGTTGGTTCGGGAGGGAGTGACGGGCATGGATCTCCTGGAGGTCTTCCTTAGGCGTCGCATCCAGCCCCTTCAGTTCCGGAGCCACTGCATGTGGTTGTACTGTGGGACTGAAGACGAGACTCGAGTCCATCCAGAAGCAGTCGACGATGTCACTCTGGAAAGATGGATGGTAGCCGTTACCGGAAACAAGGATAACCCACGCGGAGCCAGAAGGATTCCTCCACTCGACCACAACAGCGATCCAAACAAGGTACGTTTGTTCTGCTCTCTACTGTGTTCTTGTCACATTCATTTCTGTTTATCCTGTCGACTGGTCGATTGATCCTTGTCTTGATATCTGCTAGGCCCTCACCGAGTTGTACTCGATGCCCAATGGGGCACAAGCTCCGACTGAGGAGGGTGAGGCGAGTGGGGGCGAGAGCCAGGAAGAGGAGGAATGGGACTCGGACGTTGCAGAGGATGATGATGACGATGACGATGATGACGGTGATGAAGATGACGTTGAAGACGAGGAGGAAGAGGAGGAGGAGGTCGTACCACCGCGCTCGGAAAGGCGGTCGAAGCTTGTCCACGACCCTTCGACTGAACGTGGTAAGGGGGTTGCGACCGCCGCTCAGTCGACCAAACGCCCTCGGACCACCTCTCCAGTGCCGACTGAAAAGGCGCCGAAGCAGCCCAGGGCGGCCTCGTCGAAGCCGATCAAGCTCCTGCCGAAGATGAAGGTGTCCATCCCCACCATATCAGGGTAATCGTGCTGCTTAAGTCTTCTTATTTTGTGTGAACTTTGTCTCTGGTTGACGCTGAAGTTAGTCGACTGATTCTTTGGAGTTGCAGTGCTGCTACTTCTGAGACCTCAGCCCGGGCTGATGACCATGAGATGGAGGACGCAGCAACTTCAAAACCAGGTACTATATTCTTAACGCCGTTTTTAGTCGACTGACTCGCGATCTCTGATCCTGATTCTTCTCCGTAGCTCCACCCAACGCTGTTATCAATCTCCCTGATGATGATGAGGATGAGGAACCGCTGAAGCGCAGAAGGAGTAGGAAAGCGTCTGCCAGCAAGGTGCCCCAGGATGTGACGGCGCCTGAGATTCTGATTGCGGAGGAAGAGAACACCACTCGACACACGGTGTCCTTCGCAGATCCATTGACGAGTGCTCAGCAGCCCTCCCTCTTCACGACGCACCACGTCCCAGAGGACCAAGCTGGCGCGGCGAAGGAGGCAATACGCCAGGCGGGAATCATGATGGAGCAGTTGAAGACCATCCGGGATGCGAGCCAGGCAGCTTATGACGCCAGTTCTGCCCTCCAAAGCAATGTTCAGGTCAGTCGACCACCGTTTGTTCTGTTGGATATGCTACCAAAAACTTTTCCTTTCCGGAATTTATAGTAGTCACCCACTGGGTGTGTCGATTAAACTCCGTGTTAGCGGGGGCACGCTGAGTGCACCCGCTGGGTGTAGTCCCCAAGGCTAAGGTCGACTGCTGGCAGTCGGCCTTAGGCTTTATGATGTCAATCTTTCTGTCGGTCGACTATGTCGACTGGATTTCACAAACCGGTGGGGGCACGCTGAGTGCACCCACTGGGTGTAGTCCCCGAGACTGTGGTCGACTGCTTGCAGTTGATCACAGTCTTAAAGAATACATCTCTCTTTTTTTTTGAGGTCGACTGGTCGACTTTGTCTTCAACAGGATTAGTGGGGGCACGCTGAGTGCACCCACTGGGTGTAGTCCCCGAGACTACGGTCGAATGCTTGTATTCGGCTGTAGTCTTAGAAACATGTGATTTTTTCCTTTTTCACTCGGAAGTGAATTATATTTGACATTTAGTCGATTGGTTCTTCGCAGAACTCCTGTGATCTTGTGGCTCGCTACTCTGAGCTGGAAAACAAGCACACTCAACTCGAGCTGAGCTTGAAGCTGGTTCAGGAGAAGCTGACGAAGGCAAAGGAGGAGACCGAAGGTATGTTTGGTGAGACCCTGACGACTGCTTTTCCCCTTGCTTGTTTCAAAATCTGATCTTGCTGTAACTGGCAGGTAAGGTAAGGGAGGCCCAACAGAAGAAAGACCTCGAACTAGCTGAGAAGATCAAGCTTGCTGACGAGAAGTTAGCTTCAGTCACCAAGCTTGAACAAGACAATACCAATCTGAAAGCTGCTCTTGGGATCGCCAACAAGGAGGTCAGTCGACTAAAAACTGATAAAGCTGCCCTGACCGACCAAGTCAGTAAGTTGACTGGGAAGAAAAATGATCTGGAGGCCTTCCTGAGTGGTCTTGCCAAGAAGCTGTTTCTTATGCTTGAAGGTAAACCTCTATGCTCGGCAAACATTTCCAATTGTGGTTTTTCCATTCGACCATCCCCTTGACTTAGTGATCATCCTTGCAGAATTTTGTCAAAACTTTGAAGAAGAAACTAGCCGGCTGGAGCCAAACCTCGACCCCGTCAATTCTCCGGTGAACGACGAAGTTGCCATGGATGTTTTCCGACTGGAGTCTCGTGTTGCAGCTGTCGTGGACTATCTCGCAAGGCTGAAGGCCGCCACATCTCGCATCGACTCGACGCTCTGGCCTGAGGAGACACTTCAGAATGACCTTGAGTCGCTGATGGCCCGCTTGAACACGATCCCTGGTCGAGTGCAGGAATGGAAGAAGTCCTCGGCTCGGTGTGGTGCAGATGTTGCTCTGTGTCTGGCCCGAGTCCACTGTAAAGATGCGCGAGAAGAGAAGCTGGCGGCCCTTCGGGTGGCCAACACCAAGAAACACGACTTCAGGTCCTTTATGGAAACTTTCCTTGCGGCTGCCACTCGGATCGCCGACGGAATTGACCTTGATGAATTCGTTGCACCTTCCAGCCCTCCACAGGAGGGGTAAAAAACTTCTTCTGGCTCGACGCTTTAAATTTGCCTCGGTATGCCGAGTGGAATTGTAACCGATAAACCTTAACAGGCTTAACGCCTGAGCACTTTCGGTTCCTTTAGATATCGATTCAAACTTGAATTTGGTGCTTGAATACGATTGCTTTTGGCTCGAAATGTCTTTTGCAGGTTCAAAGCAAGGCGCCTTTACTGCAATCGACTTATTCTTTAGTCCACTTAGGCGAGCACTGGGCTGCGGCTAAGCCTCCGAGTGAAAGTCCGGCTTACCACTCGGTAGGATTTCTGATAACTTAGGCGAGCACTGGGCTGCAGCTAAGCCCCCGAGTGAGAGGGTTACTCTTCACTCGGTAGGATTTTGATAACTTAGGCGAGGCTTGGGCTGCAGCTAAGCCTCCGAGTGAGAGGTTTGCTCTTCACTCGGTAGGATTTTTATAACTTAGGCGAGTGCTTGGACTGCAGCTAAGCCTCCGAGTGAGAGGGTTGCTCTTCACTCGGTAGGATTTTTGTAACTTAGGCGAGTGCTTGGACTGCAGCTAAGCCTCCGAGTGAGAGGGTTGCTCTTCACTCGGTAGGATTTTTGTAACTTAGGCGAGTGCTTGGACTGCAGCTAAGCCCCCGAGTGAGAGGGTTGCTCTTCACTCGGTAGGATTTTTGTAACTTAGGCGAGTGCTTGGACTGCAGCTAAGCCCCCGAGTGAGAGGTTTGCTCTTCACTCGGTAGGATTTTTATAACTTAGGCGAGCACTTGGACTGCAGCTAAGCCTCCGAGTGAGAGGTCTGGCTTACCACTCGGTAGGATTTTGATAACTTAGGCGAGTGCTTGGACTGCAGCTAAGCCTCCGAGTGAGAGGGTTGCTCTTCACTCGGTAGGATTTTTGTAACTTAGGCGAGTGCTTGGACTGCAGCTAAGCCCCCGAGTGAGAGGTTTGCTCTTCACTCGGTAGGATTTTTATAACTTAGGCGAGTGCTTGGACTGCAGCTAAGCCCCCGAGTGAGAGGTTTGCTCTTCACTCGGTAGGATTTTTATAACTTAGGCGAGTCCTTGGACTGCAGCTAAGCCTCCGAGTGGAAGTCTGGCTTACCACTCGGTAGGATTTTGATAACTTAGGCGAAACGGATTCGCAGCTAAGCCTCCGAGTGGGAGTCTGGCTCACCACTCGGTAGGATTTTTACAAACTTAGGCGAAACGGATTCGCGGCTAAGCCTCCGAGTGGGAGTCTGGCTCACCACTCGGTAGGATTTTTACAAACTTAGGCGAAACGGATTCGCGGCTAAGTCACCCACTGAGGGGGAATTTTATTGGACAAAAATAAAAAGTGACAGAAATTATGGAGGAACTATGACACTATTATTTTGAGGTCCATGAACTACAGAAGTACTTTATTGCAACTCATCCGAGTGATAAAACTTAAGTATAAAATGGGCGGAGTAGTTCCGCGTTCCAAGCTCGGGGCTCGTCGATATTATGCTCGACGTTGTAAAGACGGTACGCCCCGTTGTGGAGAACCTTGGTGACGATGAAGGGACCTTCCCAAGAAGGAGCAAGCTTGTGTGGTTTGTGCTGATCCACTCGGAGAACTAAATCTCCTTCCTGGAAGGCTCGACCTCTCACATTTCTGGCGTGGAAACGACGCAAATCTTGTTGGTAGATGGTCGACCGGATCAGAGCCATCTCCCTTTCTTCCTCTAAAAGGTCGACTGCGTCCTGCCGCGCTTGTTCAGCCTCTGCTTCGTTGTAGATTTCAACTCGAGGAGCATTGTGGAGAAGATCACTCGGCAAGACTGCTTCAGCTCCGTAGACCAAGAAGAATGGAGTTCTTCCGGTCGACCGATTAGGTGTGGTCCGCAGCCCCCAAAGCACTGAGGGAAGTTCGTCGACCCAAGCTCCAGCCGCGTGTTTGAGATCACGCATCAGTCGGGGCTTCAATCCCTTAAGAATCAGTCCATTAGCTCGCTCTGCTTGTCCATTCGACTGCGGATGGGCGACTGAAGCGTAGTCGACCCGTGTGCCTTGGGAGTTGCAGAAATCTCTGAATTCCTCCGAGTCAAAGTTCGACCCATTATCCGTAATGATGCTGTGCGGGACTCCATATCTGAATATTAGTTCCCTGATGAAGCTAACAGCAGTACCGGTGTCAAGGTTCTTGATTGGTTTAGCCTCGATCCACTTGGTGAACTTGTCGACTGCCACCAGTACATGCGTGAAGCCACTTCGTCCTGTTCTCAAAGGACCGACCATGTCCAGTCCCCATACTGCGAAAGGCCAGACGAGTGGGATGGTCTTCAGAGCCGACGCAGGCTTGTGCGACATATTCGAGTAGAACTGACATCCCTCGCACTTATCCACTATCTCTTTTGCCATCTCATTCGCCTTTGGCCAGTAAAATCCGGCTCGGTATGCTTTGGCCACGATGGTCCGAGAGGACGCATGATGACCACAGGTCCCCGAGTGGATATCATTGAGGATGAGTCGACCTTCTTCTGGTGTTATGCACTTCTGACCAACTCCAGTCGCGCTTTCTCTGTATAATTGTCCTTTGATTACGGTAAAGGCCTTAGATCGACGGACGATCTGTCGAGCCTCTTCCTCATCCTCCGGAAGCTCTTTTCTCAGGATATACGCGACATATGGAACTGTCCAGTCGGGAATGACCACCAAGACCTCCATGATCAAGTCGACCACCGCTGGGACTTCAACTCAGTCGGATCTGTGGCACTCTTGGGCTGTGGAGTTTCTTCGGTGAAAGGATCTTCTTTGACTGACGGAGTGTGTATATGCTCCAAGAACACACCACTCGGAATGGCTTCTCTCTTGGAACCTATCTTTGCTAGATCATCAGCTGCTTGATTTTTCAGTCGGGGTATATGATGGAGCTCCAACCCCTCGAACTTCTTTTCCAGCTTCCTCACTGCACTGCAGTATCCAGTCATGGCTGGGCTTCTCACGTCCCACTCTTTCATCACCTGGTTGACCACTAAATCCGAGTCGCCATAGACCATCAGGCGACGGACGCCGAGTGAAATGGCCATGCGCAACCCATATAAGAGGGCCTCATATTCTGCCTCATTGTTGGAGGAATCAAAGTGAATCTGGAGCACATATCTGAGCTTATCTCCTCTGGGGGAAACCAGGACAACCCCAGCACCGGAACCATTCAACATCTTAGAGCCATCAAAGAACATGGTCCAATGCTCCGAGTGAACTTCAGTCGGCTGCTGTTGTTCAATCCACTCGGCGAGGAAATCTGCTATTGCCTGGGACTTAATGGCTTTCTTTGCCTCAAACTTGATATCAAGGGGAAGAAGTTCAATCGCCCATTTGGCCACTCGACCAGTTGCATCTCTGTTGTGCAAAATCTCTGATAGTGGAGCGTCGCTGACGACTGTGATGGAATGATCAGAAAAATAATGAGCAACCTTCTTTGTGGTCATGTATATTCCATACACAAGCTTCTGATAATGAGGATATCTCTGCTTGGATGGAGTCAAGACTTCAGACAAATAATACACTGGGCGCTGAACTTTGAGAGCTTTTCCTTCTTCTTCCCGCTCGACCGTAAGCACAGTACTGACGACTTGTCCTGTGGCTGCGATATAGAGCAACAGAGGCTCTTTGCTGATTGGAGCAGCAAGCACCGGCTGGGTGGAGAGCAGAGCTTTTAGCTCGGCAAACGCTGCATCAGCTTCTGGAGTCCACTCGAACTTGTCTGTCTTCTTCATCAGTCGGTAAAGAGGCAATGCCTTTTCACCGAGTCGTGAGATGAATCGACTTAATGCGGCCAAGCATCCAGTAAGCTTCTGGACATCGTGCACTCGCACAGGGCGTTTCATTCGGAGAATAGTGCCAATCTTCTCTGGGTTAGCGTCGATTCCCCGTTCGGAAACGAGAAAACCGAGTAACTTGCCACCAGGAACTCCAAATGTGCACTTTGATGGATTGAGCTTGATATCATATCTTCTGAGGTTGGCAAATGTTTCGGCGAGATCAGCGAGCAGGTCGGAACCTTTTCGTGACTTGACAACGATATCATCCATATATGCTTCCACATTCCGACTGATTTGAGTGAGTAGACACTTCTGAATCATTCGCATAAATGTGGCTCCGGCATTCTTGAGGCCGAATGGCATGGTGATATAGCAGAAGCACCCGAATGGAGTGATGAAAGCTGTTTTTACCTCGTCGGGTCCGTACAGACGGATCTGGTGGTACCCGGAGTAGGCATCTAAAAAAGACAGCCTCTCGCATCCCGCGGTCGAGTCAACAATTTGATCTATGCGAGGGAGAGGAAAATGATCTTTCGGGCAGGCCCGGTTGATGTGCTTGAAATCAATGCACATTCGGAGCGACTTGTCCTTCTTAGGAACCATGACGACATTAGCGAGCCACTCGGAGTGGTATATCTCTCGGATAAATCCTGCCGCCAACAGTCGAGCCACTTCCTCACCAATGGCTTTTCTCTTCTGGACGGCGGACCGCCGAAGATGCTCTTTGACTGGTTTTGCAGACGAGTCGACTCTTAGGCGATGCTCAGCCAGTCCCCTGGGAACACCTGGCATGTCAGCGGGCTTCCATGCAAAAATGTCCCAGTTCTCACGGAGGAACTGGATGAGCGCTTCTTCCTATTTTGGGTCGAGTGTTGTGGAGATGCGGGTCGGAGCTGCATCGGGGTCGGTCGGGTGAATGTGAACAGGCTTCGTCTCACCGGACGACTGGAATGCAGACTCTGTGGCGGGTTTCTTTGATCGCAGCAAGTCACTCGGATCTGCGTTTTGCTTGTATTCCTCGAACTCGACCGCTGTCACCTGGGAATCGGCAATCTTTGAGCCCTTCTGAAAGCACTCTTCTGCCTTTTTCCGATCACCGGTGACAGTGATCACTCCTTTGGGGCCGGGCATCTTCAATTTGAGGTACACGTAACATGGTCGAGCCATGAACCGTGCGTAAGCTGGTCTCCCCAAAATGGCATGATATGCACTCTGAAAATCCACGACCTCAAACGTCAACTTTTCTTTGCGAAAATGTTTCGAATCACCAAACACCACGTCCAAAGCTATTTGGCCGAGTGACTCGGCTTTCTTCCCTGGTATAACTCCATGAAAGCTCATGTTACTAGTGCTCAGTCGGGACATCGGAATGCCCATTCCTTTCAGTGTGTCTGCATACAACAAATTCAGCCCGCTTCCACCGTCCATCAGCACTTTTGTCAGTCGAGTGCCTTCGACAACTGGATCGACCACCAAAGCTTGCCTCCCAGGGGTGGCAATATGAGTCGGGTGATCAGATTGGTCGAATGTGATGGGTATTTGAGACCATTTCAGATAATTTGCTTTTGCTGGGGCAACCATGTTCACCTCTCGGTTAATGACTTTCAGTCGACTCCTGCTTTCCACATCTGCAAAGATCATCAGAGTGGAGTTGATATGCGGATATCCTTCCTCACTGTCCTCCTTGTCTTCAGCCTTGTCCGACTCCTTCTCCTTGTCCTTAGACTGTTTTCCCTGAAACTGCTGGATCAGGAGTCGACATTGGCGAGTGGTGTGCTTCGGGTAGATGATATTCCCCTCTTCGTCTTTCTTCGTGTGGATGTGACATGGCATATCCATTACGTCGTTCCCTTCTTTATCCTTTACCTTCTTGGGGTTCCAGGATCCTTTTGGTTTCCCCTTAAACTTTCCCTGAGTCACGGCCAGAGCCTCTCCAGGAGCTGCCGGTTCAGCCTTCCGCTTCTGTTTCCGACTGGTGTTTCCTTTTTCCGACTGACTCGGCTTGTGCTTGCCGCTTCGGAGTCGGTCTTCTTCTTCGCCGTTGGCGTACTTGGTAGCAATCTCCATCATCCGACTCAAGGTCATGTCACCGGTTCGACCAAACTTCAAACTCAGTTCTCTGTTCTTGACGCCATCTTTGAAGGCGCAGACTGCCTGATGATCAGACACATTCTCCACAGTGTGGTGCAAAGTGATCCACCTCTGAATATACTCTCTGAGAGTCTCATTAGCCTTCTGCACGCAGACTTGCAACTCTGTCAATCCAGCTGGTCGCTTGCAAGTTCCTTCAAACGTTCTGATGAACACTCGGGACAGATCTTCCCAAGTGTAAATGCTGCTAGGAGGTAATTGAGTCAACCATGCCCTGGCAGAACCTTCCAGCATGAGGGGCAAATGCTTCATGGCCACCTCGTCGTTCCCACCACCAATCTGAACTGCCACTCGGTAGTCTTCAAGCCAAGTTTCAGGCTTAGACTCACCAGTGAACTTGCTGACTCCTGTTGCCAACCTGAAATTGGGAGGGATAACTGCGGCTCTGATAGCTCTGCTGAAACATTCAGGACCAGAAACATGCACTCGACTGCTTGTGGGTGCATCTCTGTCGAGTCCGCCTCGATGGGCTCTGTTCCGGTCGACCAAACCTTGCACGATAATGGATCGCGCGTCGAAGCCTGGTTCTCTGGGGTCGACTGGAACCCTTCGCCCTGTACTGTACTGACGCCTGTCATCTTGCTGCCGAGGAGCGTAAGACCCACCCCTCGGAGGGGAATTGGGCACTCGACGCCTATCATCTCGGTCGAGTCGGTCGCCATATTGATCTCGCCGATTCTCGCGCCCTTCACGCCGCGGAGGCGATCTGGGGCTGTGAGCCGACTGAACCGTATTCGCAGTGACGGATCGACTGTGAATTCTGTTGCGCGACTGAGACACGGCTGAATTCTGATCTCCTGCTGCCCGGAGCAGATCCCTGATCTGCAGCAAACCTCTGCCAGCTTCCGACTGCGAAGGCTGGATGGACTCTGCTATACGGGTCGCAGCTGCTAAATTCTGGATTGGGGTTCGATATACCTGAGTCGGCGGGAAGAGTTGACGTCGACTGGTGTCGGGAACTCGTTGCCGCGCGCGCTCGTCGAGTGCTCGCTGAAGATTCTCCAGTCGAGTGCGTTCGGCCAAATTGGCCAGACGTGCCTCCTCCAAGGCACGAGCCTCGGGGGTTTCTCCTGCGATGGGAGTACGCAGAGCATCCACGTTCCTGCGGCGAAGTTCCTCTCTTTGCAGAGAGTCGAGTGGCTCGGGCTGGTACTCTTCGTGGCCTCGTGCGGGGTCGCCTCCGTCACCTGCTCCACCATCACGGGCGAAGCCAGGGGGACTGCGGGGCCCGTCGACCATCAAGATTTCCGCCGCTGGATCACTGCTACCGCACTCGGATGCAGTCTCTACGGAGCCAGTCGACAGATCGAACAAGCCGTAGAGAGATTCGTCGGGCTCGATTGCCGCAACTTGGGTGGTGGCCGATTGGCGAGCCACCGCGTGCCTCACCCATCGCTGAAGCCTCGACCGGCCCGAGCGCTTGCGCTGGCGGGAGACCGGGAGGGTGGACGATGGAGGAGCCGACCGATACGGGGTCGACGGTTGCCGCAGCAGAACGCCGCGGACACATGCGCGAAAATGCGTCGCACCGCGGACGGGGAGCGCATCAACGTCGAGTGGAGCCTCCTGGAGCCACGCGGAGTCGTCGGCGATGAAGGTGAGAGTGCCGAGACGGATCTCTCGACCCTCGACCAAAACTCCAGCAGACACCATGATGAAAGTACTCGGAAGAATCGCAACTTCTCCACAAAATCGCTAAAACACCTGCCCCACGGTGGGCGCCAACTGTCGTGGTTCTAAGCCTGACAGTAGAGTGGGGGGTAGGTATGGAGAGGCAAGGTCCTAGCTATGGAGAGGTTGTAAACACAAGGGATGTACGAGTTCAGGCCCTTCTCGGAAGAAGTAATAGCCCTACGTCTCGGAGCCCGGAGGCGGTCGAGTGGATTATGAGTATATGAGTTACAAGGTGCCGAACCCCTCTACCTGTGGAGGGGGGTGGCTTATATAGAGTGCGCCAGGACCCCAGCCAGCCCACGTAGGAGAGGGTTTAAGGTGAGTTAAGTCTGGGGCGTTACTGGTAACGCCCCACATAAAGTGTCTTTACTATCATAAAGCCTACTTAATTACAGGCCGTTGCAGTGCAGAGTGCCTCTTGACCTCCTGGTGGTCGAGTGAGTCTTCGTGGTCGAGTCCTTCAAGTCAGTCGAGTGAGTCCCTCGTTGGTCGACTGGAAGGCGACCTCTTCTAAGGGTGTCCTTGGGTAAGGTACTTAGATCAGGTCCATGACCCTACCCTAGGTACATGACCCCATCAGGCCTATCTTTGGTATGTACTAACCAAGGTAGTCTTCTCAGATGCAACCGGGAACTCAGCCCTCTGGATGTTCTTGGAGCTACTCGATAATTGGGATACCCAGTATAGCTGGGGTTCGGCCGCACTAGCATATTTGTATCGTCAGGTAAGAGATATTTGCTACCATTTATCTTGCATTTGTCATGCGCCTCCATATCTAACATGTTTGTTTGATTGCAGCTTGACTTGGCGTGTCGGAGGAAGGGAGATACATCCTCATTGTCTGGGTTTGTTTGGAGCCTATCCGTGTGGATGTGGGAGCGGATCCCGGTTGGACGGCCCGATTTCAAGAACCACCTCATGGCAAACCCACGGGGTAATCATGACGGCTTGCATGATGATTATCCATATCGGCGCCCTACGCTTGCTTACTATTGGGAACAAGTGACAGTCTACACAGGAAGCTCGCATGTGCGATACAAGTGCTATATGAACGAGCTGGACACCTTGACTGCTGAGCAGGTTTTGAGAAGTTCGATGAGATAAAATTTAGTCAAGAATGAAGCTTATGCAGCTAACAATGTATCTCTTTGTTTTGCAGGTATATTGGTTCCCTTATGTGCAAGATCGTGACTTTGATCTTAATGAGATGTGCACGCGTGATAGCCATCTTTGGCGGGCGAGGTGCCCAATGATATGCTTCTTTGCAGTCGAGTGGCACTTTGTAGACCGTGTGGCAAGACAATTTGGAAGAAGACAAGGTATTCCAATTGAGGAGAGCAAAGAGCAAATGCTATCTCTGCATCGGTAAGCAAGCATGCCTTGAGTATGTAGTAGAGCATTGAATAAGTCAATGTTTGCTAATGCTTTGTACCGTGCATGATTTGTAGGTTCGATCGAAGGAACAATCAGGATATATCGGATTGGGCAAACAAACACCATGCATGGATAGAAATTTGGAATCAAAGAGACACACTAGTGCAATCAGAGAATAGACCTCACAATCAGTTAGCATATCAGAAGTATCAAGTGTGGTATGCGGATCGTTACCGGTTAAAGCTGAAGCCAGGTTGGACTCACGAGGAGTGGTCGGAGTTGGTGTCTGAAGACCTGGAGACTGCAGAAGGTTATCATACCTTCAACACGGCTGTGAGAGACACCAGAGGGGCTCATGTTGACTACGCACCGATGCATGACGAAATGGTAGTCTGTTTGACCTATTCTAACATATTTGCATCATGTTGTCTTCTTTCAAATACATAAGTTTGGTGTGTTCATGAATTACAGGGACGAGAGTTGCTTCTATGCGTCAACGATGCCAATGTTGCACTGAGTCATCCACTTGGTGGTGGATTATCTGAGAGAACTCTTAGGAGCACGATGGAGGTGTGACCAATATATTAGAAAAGTTTCTTTTCACGGATTATTCATTTGCATCTCATATCATAGCATATTTTGTGTTGTTGCAGAAGTTCAAGAAACGGTTCCAGTGACGTGTACGCACCTGGTACCCGCGCCGCCAGAGCTCATAGACGGCGTTTACTCCAAAACGATGATGACATGGAGGAGGAGGCAGCACATCAAGAGGAGCCAACACATCAAGAGGAGCCAACACATCATGAGGAGCATGAGTATGATGCAACACAACAAGAGGATCATGAGTATGATGTTGATGCTCCACAACCATCACAACCGACACAAGGCAATGCTCGCTCTAGGAAAGGCAAAGCCATAGCTAAGACACCAGGCAAGAAAGGTAGAAAGAAGACATGGAACACACAATTCCATAGTCCGTAGTATCCTCATCAACTTATCCCAACAGGAATGCAAAGATATAAGGCCAACATTGAGGCGAAGGAGGAGGCTAGTGAAGAGGAGCCTACACTTGCAACTATCGTGAAGAGAGGAAGGAGGAAGTGAGCTTCTTGTTTGGAAGTGCATGAACTAGGTGGCGTTTGTATTCATGAACTTGGTGTCGTGCTAAAAACTTTGTATGCAAGTTTGGTGTGTTTATTTTTAGGTTGTCTTGAATTTGGTGTGTTATGTATGCACTTGGTGTGTTATGTATGCATGAATTTGTCGTGATCTGTGGACTTGTTGTCGTTTGTATGCAAGTTTTAACCAATGTGCTATCTTCTGTGTTCTATGAACCTGTCATATATTATATATGTGCTATATTCTTGTGTGAAACAAAAAGTCCAAAATAATGTTGAAATATACAGGGGACCCAGACGCCAGGGTCCTTGGCGTCTGTCTTGAAGTCAGGGGACCAGACGCCACGATCTCTGGCGTCTGGTGGTCGACTGGAAGCAGAAGCAGAGCATTGGACAGCAGAAACAGGGCACCCAGACGCCAGGGACCCTGGCGTCTGGCCCTGGTGTAGTAGTTTTTCCATTTTGTTCATATTTTGTCCTAGTAGATATTTTGTTCTAGTAGTCACGGTATAGTATAGATATTTTGTTCTAGCAAACACCTATAGTATCGAATGACATAGATATTTTGTTCTAGCAAACACATATAGTATCGAATGACAAACATTAGTGTTCACATAATAGGAAATGACAAACATAGTTATCACATAATCTCAAATTACACAAATAGTCTCGAATGAGAAGTTCATCACACAATCTCAAATTACACAAATGTCTCGAATTATATAAGTAGTTCATGACCACGATGGTCCACGATAGTTGAAACGACATGAACATCACATATAACTTGGTTTCCTGTAGCAATGCAAGTCAAAAATGCTCTCTGGTTAGTTTACCAGACGCCAGGGACCTTGGCGTCTGGGCGTGCAAATTCCCAAATATCAAAAATGCTCTCTGGTTAGTAAACCAGACGCCAGGGACCTTGGCGTCTGGGTGTGCAAATTCCAAAATATCAAAAATGCTCTCTGGTTAGTTTACCAGACGCCAGGGACCGTGGCATCTGGGTCTCTGGATACGAATCCAGACGCCAGGGCCCTTGGCGTCTGGTTGTGCTAATTTCCAGACTAGTGCACACACACAAAAATCTGAACATAGCATAGTTTGCATACAATTTCAAATAGGTTGCACATAAGTAGTTCATGACCACACAAGGCCTCAAATAACAAGTTCACACACGATATCTCGAATGACATAAGTAGTTCATGACCACACAAGGTCTCGAATAACAAGTTCACACACGATGTCTCGAATGACATAAGTAGTTCATGACCACACAAGGTCTCGAATAACAAGTTCATACATTAAACAAAGTCTCGACAGTTCATCATCGACGCTGGTGCCTTTCCATTTGTCTACTGAGTAGTACGGGGCCACTTTCCCTTCTTGTCACGTGCCTCGTCCTCCTCTCGTGCATCGCGAGCCCTTGCAAGTTTTCTTGCCCTCTCTTCTTGACGAGCCTCCTTCTCTTTGCGTGCCCTCTCTTCCTCACGCTTCTTGCCTCACGAGCCTCCTTCTCACTACGCTCCCGCTCCAATCCCCGTGCATAGGACTCCTCGAATAGGTGCTGCCTTCGTAACCAATCTCGACATTGGTCCTCTTGGACATCTTTTGGTACCTCGTGATCTATCCAAGTGAAGTACTTGCAAAGTGGAGGAGGGGACTACATATAAACCATGTTTTTGTTAGACATATGAGTGACAACTTGTTGATGTTTTTTGTATGCACACCTAACATACCAGTGGTATGTCATATGCGTTAGTTGGCCTTCAACGATCATGTGCAAAGTTGGGACACACGAAAAACCTTCTACCTTCTGTCCATGACTTGTTGCGGTCAGTGGACACCTTCAGCTTGCAAACATCACTAGACCAACATGATGGTGTGGGCATATCCTTCTCCTTCTCCTTGTCCAAACTAGCCTCCATCCACGTCTTCGGCATGTCCTCTTGGTCCGCGCACGCCGGCCTTGTCCTGGAACCGGATGAAGCCATGCCTACAAAAAGAACAATTGTCAGCACAAGACATAAAGAGAGTAAATGCATAAATACAATAAATGAATAAATGCTAGGAATTGTATGAACAAATAATATACCATTATTATTAGATCAACCATCTGGATTAAGCAAATAACCGAAGGCCGATCCTTTATCAACCATTCCTCTACGACCACCACCACCTCTAGCACTTGTGCTTCCTCTCCGACCACCACCACGTCTAGCACTTGTGCCTGCTCGACTACCACCTCTAGCACTTGTGCTAGCTCGACCACCACCTCTAGCACTTGTGCTAGCTCGACCACCACCACTAGCACTTGTGCTTGCTCGACCACCACCTCTAGCACTTGTGCTAGCTCGACCACCACCTCTAGCACTTTTACTCCCTCTACGAACACTAGCACCTCTAGCACTTGTGCTCCCTCTACGACCACCACTACCACCTCTGACACTTGTGCTTCCTCGACCACCACCACCGTCACCTATTCCACCTCGTTCACCATCGGTGCCGCCTCCACGACTTGTTTTTTTTGGTTTTCTTATTCTTGCATGTCCGCTCATTGTGTCCCCCTTCACCGCACACCCCACAGTTGATAGTGTCAGGAGCCTCCATGAAATGACCGCTACCAAATAGTTTCATGCCAGTGTATCCATCCAGGTCATCCATATCACCCCTGAACCTCTTAGTTCTCCTGCTACCCTTCGTCTCCACCTTCAGAAGAGGGTCTGGCCTAATATGAGGGCCATGGTACTCAGGCCACTGTGATTGGTCTAGGAAAGGGTGAAATCTTGGCGCCCATGTCAACCTAGTAGCTTCCACATGGAACTCTTGCATCCGCACGGTTTTTCCATCACAAACATGTATGTTTCTCGCCTTCACCGCCGTTATCAAATGCGAGCATGGCCAATGATACTTACTAGGCCTCTCGCACTGGCACCACCGAGTCTTCAGTTTCACCTCAAATGCAGCACCACCATATTTTCTACCGTCTCGTGTTGTGCCACCTGGCTCATCAATTTGATAGATCATTTCAATTCTATGGAATATGATAACTTGTTGCCGTGAAGACTTGCTTGCTTGTAACTGCAACCATTCATCAACCTTTTCCGGATAATCTTTTTTTTCACCTATCCATTTTGCAGTCTCTTCAGAATGCCTCTGAAAGTACTCATTAAGCTTGAAGAAGGTGTACTCCACTATTGCAGTCACCGGCAATGCACGAGCACCCTTCAACACATTGTTGAAACATTCTACCAGATTGCTCGTCATGTCGCCATATCGCCAACCACCATCGTCATGAGCGCGTGCCCACTTGTGCTTCTCGCTTAAATTCCTAGTTAAGAAGTCTTTTCCCCCTACGTTCACCGCTGCAAAGAGTTTGTTGTACCGAGCATCGAAACCTTGGGTGGTGAAGGCCACACATACATGGGTAAGGTCTTTGCTGAGCTCCTTGCTCTTACATGCCCGGTAAAAGTTGGCCACGAAATGCCTCATGCACCATCTATGGTGAAGCTTTGGAAATCCTGGAATAACAATGTCCATTGCCTTGAGTATGCCATGATGCCGGTCCGATATGATGCATACCTCCCTAGCCCCAATCACGTTGTGCCTAACATGACCCATGAACCACTCCTAGTTGTCTTGGTGCTCGGAAGGCACCAAAGCAAATGCACACGGCAACACGTTGTCGTTTGATGAGTGCACCATTGCTACCATTAGTGTGCCCTTGTATCTACCGGTCAAGAACGTGCCATCTATAGACAAAACCGGACGACAATGCTGAAACGCCTCCACACATTGTCCATAACTCCAGAAGGCACGGTGGAACACTCCCTCGTGATCCTCAACCACATGAAACATGCCCGAGTTCCTATGTGCAATCGCGGCCAACAACCTTGGGAGCTGGTTGTATGCTTCTTCATAACCACCATACAACATCCTAATAACATTTGCCTTTGCCTTCCATGCCTTCCCATACTTGACTTCATAACCAAATTGTTTTTTCACCATCCGCATGAGAAACCTCACTTTCACAGTGGGATCAAAGCCTATGTCTTTCATCCATTTGTATCTAAGATATTCAGATGTGAGTTGACGGTGTGTCTTTCTAAGTCGTTTAGATGGAGGTTTGCATCTATGAGTGGCAACACAACTTTTTAACACCCATTCTTCGGTTTCTTTAAGCTTTCTTGCACGAACCTTCCATGGGCATCCTTCTTGCTCACACACCATGATGTAACGCAACTTCATGTCGGAGTGCTCAACATAAAATGGCCTATGGTTTCGAATGGCATAGTCAGCCAACCAAAACTTCAGCATAGGCAAGCTCAGAAACTTCACTCCTTTCTTCAAATAAGCATTCTCGTCCTCATTCTCCACCCTTGGTTCTCCTGGATCCGGGCATGGTGTTGGCTCAATCACCGTCATTCTCATTCCACCGTCAACAACAGCTTTATGGGCAAGGCTGAGATCTTTAAACAAGTAAGTTCTTTTTCGTAAGCCCGTCAGCTCAAAGTGGATTTGGTTCTCCTCCTTTGTGAATCCATCCTCGTCCAACTGTTCAACTGGACCCTCGTCATCCGAATCATACGCATATTGACGCCTAAAAGGCAAGTCACGATCCATGTCCTTTTGCGTTATGTACGCGTCCAAGTCTCCAACATCATTACCATGAAACCCTTCCTCTTGCTCTTCGTCGTCATCATAAGCATCTTCATCCTCTTGAATTACTCCGTCACTAGCAATCACCTCAACTTCATTTGCTTGGCTAGTTGGTGGTTGGCTAGAAGCATTGGGGGCATACAACTCAACCACATTTGCTTTGATAGATGGTACACGGGGACGTGGTGGGGGATAAACATTGGGGGCATCAACCACAACCCTATGCTCAACAAGTGGCACCATTGTCCTCTCGCTCATGTCATCCATTGGGGAAGAGACATGCCGGTTCAAATCAAAGGTAAACCGAGGAGATTCAACCTTGGTGGCAAACAATTCAAGTGACTTGTCTTCCGATTGGGATACTTTTTCCTTGTATACATCCCAATGCAAATCCGAGGTGATAGGCATACTTTTCAAGCGAGATTTGGCTCCAACTCCAACATCATACCTTCCTGTTAACTTAACATCAACATTGGTGTCCATCCACTTCAAGACTTGTCTCACTTTTGTAGCAACATCCTCATAGCTAGGGCTTGTATCAAAAACCAATGGTTCCTCACCCGCGTCGGCATTGTTACTCAAGAATGCCTCCTTGTCCATGTAATGAACATTAACAAGTCTCTCCATCTAAAAATAACATGAATGCATTTAAGACTTCAATGAGAATTGGTGTTTATCAAAATACATATTATTATATCCAAATCATATCAACACTAAATTATTGGTGATGTCCACCAAATTATCACTAATTAACACACACTAAGCAAAGTTAACCCTAATCACTAACTAACCCTAACCCCCAATCTTTCTACTCAACAAGCATACATTCCTACTGCACACCATGCATACAATTCACCAATAATCAAGCCATTCACACTAACATAAGGGAGAAAACATGAACTAGGGTTCCACCAACATGTATAAAATGCAACCAAAATAACAAGATTTAACAAAAAATAATTGGATGATTTGGGGGAGATTAACAAGAGCAACAAAGTAATGGAAAGATCCACCTAAGGGATGTACCTTTTGGAGAGGATTTGAGGGGGAGCTTGAGGGGTAGGAGAGAGTATGAGAGCTCCAAGTGTTCTTCAAGCTCGGGTTGAGGATTGGGGAAAGTGTGTGGGGTGGGTCCCACACACTCTCCCGTGGGTTATCTAGTTAGCAGGGCCAGACGCCAGGGACCCTGGCGTCTGGCCCCTTTGCCACGTCAGCAGGTCAACGGGCGGGCAGGCAGTGCGGGCCAGGGACCAGACGCCAGGGCCCCTGGCGTCTGCTTCGCAACCCAGACGCCATGGATGTTGGCATCACCTAAAAAGGTCACAAACGAAATTTCTTTTGAAACGAGGTCAAATCGGGATTTTCTTAGCTAAATAGGTCAGAACAGTAATTTTGTCCCATTCATTCATCTCCCCTCGGTGAACAGCATCTGGTCAGAGTCGACAAGCGTTTGTTCGTTTGTTTGCATGCACTGCCATTGCCTGGCGGGCCCGGGCCCCACCAAACCCTATCCGGGACAGACGATGACTAGCTGGACGTGGACGCGTGGACCTGAGAGCCGGCAGGAGCCATGACTCCATGAGCCACCGCACCGCACCGGCATGGCCACCCCACGCCCCACCGCGATAAAGCGATGCGCCTATCGTCTTCATGTAATGCGAGCGTCTACCGGCGCGCATCTCAAACTTGCTTCAAACGTTCGGATTAACGGCCAATCTGGTCATAAAAAACCAATCTCAAATGCATGGTCTGGCTAGCAATCCACATATCCAGCCCACATATGAGACGGTGTGGGAGTGTCCACCGACCCCACTGCAGATCGTAGTTGTCCCACATGCAGCCTCCAAAGTTCCTTCCTTTCTCGTCAGTGCACGTGAGGCAAACGTCGATCGGCTTAAATAGCCGTGCCAATGGATGGAGACAAGCTTTTCTGTTGTTGCATAGGTTAATCAATTCTTACTGTGTGAACGAGATAGCTTGACACTAATTGCATTTCATCAACTAGTGTTCGCCCCATTCATATATGCTGATAGCCCTGCTACAATGACAGTAGATTATTATTATTATTATTCATCGAATTTTATCGAAACATTGAGATTCAAAAAAAGAAGTACTGACATTAGTGTTTCCTTTGTAAGGAGATAGTCCCTGACTATGAATTTTCTCTGTGATAAGCAAAGAAGATTCATAGTGATAGTCTAACTTCTTAAGAAAGGATACAATGATGTCAGAAGGTTAACATTTCTGGACAACTCGGCTATTTAAATTGGTCGACTAGCTCATCAAGCGGCGAGGTGGGACTAATACGGATGTGAAAATTAAGTAAGAGCAATTTTTGGTGTGTTTTGACAGCCCCACCGGACCAAGATGGACGTGATGATCGATGCGCATGGCCCTGCATGTAATAGTTGTTTTGGAAATAAGCCATGTGGTTGCAAATGGTAAAATTTGAGGCCCGCTAGGTCACTCTCCCCGGGCGCATCCGCGGACGTTTCAGGGCCCAAAAATTTGCAAGTTGCGGCTGTAGATGACATTTTCTCTCGAGCATACGACACGTTGATTCAATATTGGCGTGGTTTATTGTTTCTTAATGTTGTATCGTTGCTCTCGTCTCGCTTGGAGAAGCGCCATTTTTGGGTGGTTCCTTGTCTCTCGAGGATTCCTCGAGCTGACGGGAGAGGGGAGCATAATTGATCGCCTGCTTATCATATCGTAAATAGCACGTCTGAGAAACTCTTTCTCCGGAATTTAGAAAAAGAGGAAATAAAGACATGGTTCGCTAATTTAATATATTAATGTATTGTCTTATAGCAAGCTTTGTATCAATGGAATAGCAGGTCATATGGTTTTTAAAATGAAGCAAGGCCATCATCTACAAATGAAGAATTTTGCATTATTATTATATATGTTAACAATGTTCTTGTTGTTTGCAGTGATGAAGTCACATTGATGGAAGTGTGAGCTTGGTCATTTTCTAACTTTCACATGACAAGCATGTTTGAAGCTTCTGATTTTTGGGGGGTGGAAATACATAGGGAGTGTTGTGATACATTTTTCTAGGAAAAATTGCAAACCAGTTAAAATACCTTGATAAGGAGAATCATAAACAATGAGGAATTGTCTTTGAACTCCTGTGGAAAAAGGGTATAATACATGGTATTGGAATTTGTATGTATCTTGGTTATGCTATCAACCTTAGCTACCAGAATTGATTCTTGCATTTAAGCAGTGGAAGTAAAGCGGTGTGGTTAAGGGAATCTCACGCATCATATAAAATCGTTCAATGTGCATCACAACCTGTCACCTATTCCAGTATTCTGATGCCTATGGTTAAAAGTAAACACATTGAGGAAGTTATCATTGTATACATGAGGTCTGAAATGATTAAACTCAGGTGAATATGTTGATTTCTTTGTATAACAATACTAATGTGGTGCAGATTCACTGACTAGATTCAGGAATTCTTTTCAAAACATGTTTACACATGGAACTTCATATATTGATTACCATGTTTCAGCCAAGTGGGAGATGTTTGATATTTATGTGGCTTTCAACATTTATTCAACATGGTAGTCATTTATTCAATTCAACGTAGAATTATTCATATTATTAATGTTTGTGATGGGAAATTTCAACCGAGAAAGTAATACTCGAGGTGTCGATGACGATTGTGATGGAATACAGTAGAGGAATTAATTGGGGTCAACTCTACTGAAATTTTATATGTACGCACATATTTTTTCCAGGACATACAAGGTGTAAGAGCTGGGTTTGTTTTGCAGGATCACCCCTGCAGACTATTGACCCACATGATTAAGATTGGAAATTGATCTCACATATATAATATAATCACTACACAAGCCTCACACATGTGTGCTAGGGACTGGTATATTTAGACTCGGAAAACTGAAATGTTTAATCATGATTGGTAATATTATTCAGGAGTCATACGGATCTTTTCGGAAATAGGTAGAATACTAAAACACTTAAAAGTGGAGTCTATAAGTAAATATGTACTGTCTAATATCAATATGCATTGTGACTGTGAAAGGGATCGAGAAAAGGTGTCTAGAGGGGGGGGGGTGATTAGACACTAAGTACCAAAGCTGCAGTTTTTAACTTCTTTAGGTTTAAGTGGAGTTTAGGCACAAGTTTAACATTCACAATACATAACAAGCAAGCATGCAAAGAGTATATGAGCAGCGGAAAGTAAAGCATGCAACTTGCAAGAATGTAAAAGGAAGGGTTTGGAGTATTCAAACGCAATTGGAGACACGGATGTTTTTGTCGTGGTTCCGATAGGTGGTGCTATCGTACATCCATGTTGATGGAGACTTCAACCTACGAAGGGTAACGGTTGCACGAGTCCACGGAGGGCTCCCCAAGAAGGGTCCACGAAGAAGCAACCTTGTCTATCCCACCATGGTCGTCGCCCATGAAGGACTTGCCTCACTAGCGATAGATCTTCACGAAGTAGGCGATCTCCTTGCCCTTGCAAACTCCTTGGTTCAACTCCACAATCTTGTCGGAGCCTCCCAAGTGACACCTAGCCAATCTAGGAGACACCACTCTCCAAGAAGTAACAAATGGTGTGTTGATGATGAACTCCTTGCTCTTGTGCTTCAAATGATAGTCTCCCCAACACTCAACTCTCTCTCATAGAATTTGGATCTGGTGGAAAGAAGATTTGAGTGGAAAGCAACTTGGGGAAGGCTAGAGATCAAGATTCATATGGTAGGAATGGAATATCTTGGCCTCAACACATGAGTAGGTAGTTCTCTCTCAGAAATAGGATGCTGGAAGTGTAGGCTTGTTCTGATGGCTCTCTTGTTAGAAATATGCCCTAGAGGCAATAATAAAATGGTTATTATTATATTTCCTTGTTCATCATAATTGTTTATTATCCATGCTAGAATTGTATTGATAGGAAACTCAGGTACATGTGTGGATACATAGACAACACCATGTCCCTAGCAAGCCTCTAGTTGACTAGCTCGTTGATCAACAGATGGTCATGGTTTCCTGACCATGGACATTGGATGTCATTGATAACACGATCACATCATTAGGAGAATGATATGATGGACAAGACCCAATCCTAAGCCTAGCACAAGATCGTGTAGTTCGTATGCTAAAG
Organism: Triticum aestivum; assembly: GCF_018294505.1. Taxonomy (NCBI): domain Eukaryota; kingdom Viridiplantae; phylum Streptophyta; class Magnoliopsida; order Poales; family Poaceae; genus Triticum; species Triticum aestivum. The sequence continues at coordinate 575,508,083 of NC_057804.1, read as the reverse complement.
CTTTTCTAAATGTCAAGTATCTTTTCCTTAGACCATGAGATTGTGCAACTCCCGGATACCGTAGGAATGCTTTGGGTGTACCAAACGTCACAACGTAACTGGGTGGCTATAAAGGTGCACTACGGGTATCTCCAAAAGTGTCTGTTGGGTTGGCACGAATCGATACTGGGATTTGTCACTCCGTGTGACGGAGAGGTATCTCTGGGCCCACTCGGTAGGACATCATCATAATGTGCACAAGGTGGTCAAGGAGTTGATCACGGGATGATGTGTTACGGAACGAGTAAACAGACTTGATGGTAACGAGATTGAACAAGGTATCGGGATACCGACGATCGAATCTTGGGCAAGTACTATACCGGTAGACAAAGGGAATTATATACGGGATTGATTGAATCCTTGACATCGTAGTTCATCTGATGAGATCATCGTGGAACATGTGGGAGCCACCAAGGGTATCCAGATCCCGCTGTTGGTTATTGACCAGAGAACATCTCGGTCATGTCTGCATGGTTCCCGAACACTTAAGGTTCGATAACGCTAGGGTTATAAAGGAAGTTTATCTGTGGTTACCGAATGTTGTTCGGAGTCCCGGATGAGATCCCGGACATCACGAGGAGTTCCGAAATGGTCCGGAGGTAAAGATTTATATATGGGAAGTCCTGTTTTGGTGATCGGAAAAGTTTCGGGTGCTATCGGTAGCGTACCGGGACCACCGGGAGGGTCCCGGGGGTCCACTAGGTGGGTCCACTGGCCCCAGAGGGCTGCATGGGCCAAGTGTGGGAGGGGACCATCCCCAGGTGGGCTGGTGCGCCCCCCCCCCCCCCCCACCAGGGCCCAAGGCGCCTAGGGTTGAAAACCCTAGGGGAGGGGGGTGCCTCCACCTTGCTTGGGGGGCAAGTCTCCCCCTCTTCCCCTTTGGCCGCCACCCTAGATGGGATCTAGGGGTTGCCGCACCCCTTGGGGTGGGAACCCTAGAGGGGGCGCAGCCCCCTCCCTCTCCCCTATATATAGTTGAGGTCTAGGGGTTGCCCAACACATGAGTTTCCACCTCTCCCTTGTGCAGCCCTACCTCTCTCCCTCCTCGTCCCTCGCAGTGCTTGGCAAAGCCCAGCTGGAGTGCCACGCTCCTCCACCACCACCACGCCGTTGTGCTGCTGCTGGACGGAGTCTTCCCCAACCTCTCCCTCTCTTCTTGCTGGATCAAGGCATGGGAGATGTCACCGGGCTGCACGTGTGTTGAACACGGAGGTGCCGTCCGTTCGGCACTAGGATCTTCGGTGATTTGGATCACAACGAGTATGACTCCCTCAACCCCGTTCTCTTGAACGCTTCCGCTTAGCGATCTACAAGGGTATGTAGATGCACTCCTCTCTCTCGTTGCTAGTCTCTCCATAGATAGATCTTGGTGACTCGTAGGAAAATTTTGAATTTCTGCTACGTTCCCCAACAGTGGCATCATGAGCTAGGTCTATGCGTAGTTTCTATGCACAAGTAGAACACAAGTTGTTGTGGGCGTTGATTTTGTTCAATATGCTTACCGTTACTAGTCCAATCTTGTTTTGACGGTATTGTGGGATGAAGCGGCCCAGACCGACCTTACACGTACTCTTACGTGAGACAGGTTCCACCGACTGACATACACTTGTTGCATAAGGTGGCTAGCGGGTGCCAGTCTCTCCAACTTTAGTCGGATCGGATTCGATGAAAAGGGTCCTTATGAAGGGTAAATAGCAATTGACATATCACGTTGTGGTTTTTGCGTAGGTAAGAAACGTTCTTGCTATAGACCCATAGCAGCCACGTAAAACATGCAAACAACAATTAGAGGACGTCTAACTTGTTTTTGTAGGGTATGCTATGTGATGTGATATGGCCAAAAGAATGTGATGAATGATATGTGATGTATGAGATTGATCATGTTCTTGTAATAGGAATCACGACTTGCATGTCGATGAGTATGACAACCGGCAGGAGCCATAGGAGTTGTCTTTATTTATTGTATGACCTGCATGTCATTGAACAACGCCATGTAATTACATTACTTTATTGCTAAACCGTTAGCCATAGTATTAGAAGTAATAGTTGGCGAGACAACTTCATGGAGACACGATGATGGAGATCATGGTGTCATGCCGGTGACGATGATGATCATGGAGCCCCGAAGATGGAGATCAAAAGGAGCAAAATGATATTGGCCATATCATGTCACTTTTTGATTGCATGTGATGTTTATCATGTTTATGCATCTTATTTGCTTAGAACGACGGTAGTAAATAAGATGATCCCTCATTAAAATTTCTAGAAAGTGTTCCCCCTAACTGTGCACTGTTGCGGAAGTTCGTTCTTTCGAAGCACCACGTGATGATCGGGTGTGATAGATTCTAATGTTCACATACAACGGGTGTAAGCCAGATTTACACACACGAAACACTTAGGTTGACTTGACGAGCCTAGCATGTACAGACATGGCCTCAGAACACAAGAGACCGAAAGGTCGAGCATCAGTCGTATGGTAGATACGATCAACATGAAGATGTTCAACGATGATGACTAGTCCGTCTCACATGATGATCGGACACGGCCTAGTTGACTCGAATCATGTAATCACTTAGATGACTAGAGGGATGTCTATCTAAGTGGGAGTTCATAAGATGAACTTAATTATCATGAACATAGTCAAAAGGTTTTTGCAAATCATGTCGTAGCTCGCGCTTTAGTTCTAATTTTTTAGATATGTTCCAAGAGAAAATTTAGTTGAAAGTTGGTAGTAGCAATTATGCGGACTGGGTCCGAAAACTGAGGATTGTCCTCATTGCTGCATACAAGGCTTATGTCCTTAATGCACCGCTCGGTGTGCTGAACCTCAAGCGTCGTCTGTGGATGTTGCAAACATTTGACATACACGTTTTGATAACTACGTGATAGTTTAGTAATGTTAAACGATTTAGAATTGAGGCATCAACGACGATTTCGAAACGTTGCGGAACATATGAGATGTTTCGAGGGCTGAAATTGGGATTTCAAGCTCGTGCCCACGTCAAGAGGTTTAAGACCTCCGATGATTTTCTTAGCCTGCAAATTAAGGGAGAAAAGCTCAATCGTTGAGCTTGTACTCAGATTGTCTAGGTACAACAATCACTTGAATCGAGTGGGAGTTGATCTTCCAGATGAGATAGTGATGTTTCTCCAAAGTCATTGCCACCAAGCTGCTAGAGCTTCGTGATGAACTATAACATATCAGGGATAGATATGATGATCCTTGAAATATTCGCGATGTTTGACACCGCGAAAGTAGAAATCAAGAAGGGGCATCAATTGTTGATGGTTAGTAAAACCACTAGTTTCAAGAAGGGCAAGGGCAAGAAGGGATACTTCATGAAACGGCAAATCAGCTACTGCTCCAGTGAATAAACCCAGAGTTGAACCCAAACCCGAGACTAAGTGCTTCTGTAATGAGGGAACGGTCACTGAAGCAGAACTACCCTAGATACTTGGTAGATGAGAAGGCTGGCAAGGTTGACAGAAGTATATTGGAGATACATTGTATTAAATGTGTACTTTACTAGTACTCCTAGTAGCACCAGGGTATTAAGATACCGGTTCGGTTGCTAAGTGTTAGTAACTCGAAATAAAAGGCTATGGAATAAACGGAGACTAGCTAAAGGCGAGGTGACGATATGTGTTGGAAGTATTTCCATGGTTGATGTGATCAAACATCGCACGCTCCCTCTACCATCGGGATCGGTGTTAAACCTAAACAATTGTTATTTGGTGTTTGCGTTGAGCATAGACATGATTGGATTATGTCTATCGCAATACGGTTATTCATCTAAGGAGAATAATGGTTACTCTGTTTATTTGAATAATACCTTCAATGGTCTTGCACCTAAAATGAATGATTTATTGAATCTCGATCGTAGTGACACACATGTTCATGCCAAAAGATATAAGATAGTAATGATAGTACCACCTGCTTGTGGCACTACCATTTGAGTCATATTGGTATAAAACGCATGAAGAAGCTCCAAGTTGATGGATCTTTGGACTCACTCATTTTTGAAAAGTTTGAGACATGTGAACCATGTCTATTGGTATATATGCACGAAGAAACTCCATGTAGATGGATCGTTTGGACTCACTTGATTTTGAATCACTTGAGACATGCAAATCATACCACATGGGCAAGATGACTGAAAGCCTCGTTCTCCAGTAAGATGGAACAAGAGAGCAACTTGTTGGAAGTAATACATTTTGATGTGTGCTGTCCAATGAGTGCCGAGGCACGCAATGGATATCGTTATGTTCTTACTTCACATATGATTTGAGTAGATGCTAAGTGTATTTACTTGATGAAACACAAGTCTGAATTATCGAAAGGTTCAAGTAATTTCAGAGTGAAGTTGAAGATCTTCGTGACAAGAGGATAAAATGTCTATGATATGATCATAGAGATGAATATCTGAGTTACGAGTTTGGTACACAATTAAGACCTTGTGGAAATTGTTTCACAACTAATACCGCCTGGAACACCATAGTGTGATGGTGTGTCCGAACATCATAGCCGCAACCTATTGGATATGGTGCATACCATGATGTCTCTTATCAAATTACCACTATCGTTCATGGGTTAGGCATTAGAGACAACCGCATTCACTTTAAATAGGGCACCACGTAATTCCATTGAGATGACACCATGTGAACTATGGTTTAGAGAAACCTAAGCTGACCTTTCTTGAAAGTTTGGGGCTGCGACGCTTATGTGAAAAAGTTTCATCCTGCTAAGCTCGAACCCAAAGTGGATAATTACATCTTCATAGGACACCCAAAACAGTTGGGTATACCTCCTGTCTCAGTTCCGGAAGCAAACGTGATTGTTTCTAGAAATGGGCCCTTTCTCGAGGAAAAGTTTCTCTCGAAAGAATTGAGTGGGAGGATGGTGGAGACTTGATGAGGTTATTGAACCATCACTTCAACCAGTGTGTAGCAGGGCACAGGAAGTTGTTCCTGTGGCACCTACACCAATTGAAGTGGAAGCTGATGATAGTGATCATGAAACTTCGGATCAAGTCACTTCCGAACCTCATAGGTCGACAAGGACGTGTACTGCTTCGGAGTGGTACGGTAATCCTGTCTTGGAGGTCATGTTGCTAGACAACAATGAACCTACGAACTATGGAGAAGCGATGGTGGGCCCGGATTCCGACAAATGGCTTGAGGCCATAAAATCCGAGAGAGGATCCATGTATGAAAACAAAGTGTAGACTTTGGAAGAAATACTTGATGGTCGTAAGGCTGTTGGTACAGATGGATTTTAAAAGGAAGACAGACAATGATGGTAAGTATCACCATTAAGATAGCTCGACTTGTCGTTAAGATGTTTTCCGACAAGTTCAAGGAGTTGACTACAATGAGACTTTCTCACTCGTAGCGATGCTAAGAGTCTGTTGGAATTATATTAGCAATTACTGCATGATTTATGAAATCTTGCAGATAGGATGTCAAAACATTGTTTCCTCGACGATATTCTTGAGGAAAGGTTGTATGTGATACAACCAGAAGGTTTTGTCAATCCTGAAAGATGCTAACAAGTGTGCAAAGCTCCAGCAATCCTTCTAAGGACTGGATTAAGCATCTCGGAGTTGGAATATACGCTTTGATGAGATGATCAAAGATTTTGGGTTTATACAAGGTTTATGAGAAACTTGTATTTCCAAAGAAGTGAGTGGGAGCACTATAGCATTTCTGATGAGTATATGTTGTTGACATATTGTTGATCGGAAATGATGTAGAATTTCTAGAAAGCATATAGGGTTATTTGAAAAGTGTTTTTCAATGGAAAACCTGGATTACGCTACTTGAACATTGAGCATCAAGATCTATAAGGATAGATCAAAACGCTTCATAGTACTTTCAAATGAAGACATACCGTGACAAGATTTTGAAGGAGTTCAAAATAGATCAGCAAAGGAGTTCTTGGCTGTGTTATATGGTGTGAGTATTGAGTAAGACTCAAGACATGACCACGGCAGAAGAGAGAGAAAGGACGAAGGTCGTCCCCTATGCTTCAGACGTAGGCTCTATAGTATGCTATGATGTGTACCGCACCGGAAGTGTGCCTTGCCATGAGTCAGTCAAGGGGTACAAGGGTGATCCAGGACAGCGGTCAAACTTATCCTTAGTAACTAGTGGACTAAGGAATTTTCTCGATTATGGAGGTGGTAAAAGAGTTCGTCGTAAAGGGTTACGCAGATGCAAACTTTGACACTAATCCGGATTATTCTGAGTAGTAAACTGGATTCGTATAGTAGAACGGTTATTTGTAATAACTCCAAATAGAGCGTGGTAGCTGCATCTAGGAGATGACATAGAGGTTTGCAAAGCACATACGGATCTGAAAGGTTCAGATCCGTTGACTAATAACCTCTCTCACAAGCAAGATATGATCAAACCCCATGGGTGTTGATTCATTACAATCACATGGTGATGTGAACTAGATTATTGACTCTAGTACAAGTGGGAGACTATTAGAAATATTCCCTAGAGGCAATAATAAAATGGTTATTATTATATTTCCTTGTTCATGATAATTTTTTATTATCCATGCTAGAATTGTATTGATAGGAAACTCAGATACATGTGTGGATACATAGACAACACCATGTCCCTAGTAAGCCTCTAGTTGACTAGCTCGTTGATCAACAGATGGTCATGGTTTCCTGACCATGGACATTGGATGTCATTGATAACGGGATCACATCATTAGGAGAATTATATGATGGATAAGACCCAATCCTAAGCCTAGCACAAGATCGTGTAGTTCGTATGCTAAAGCTTTTCTAAATGTCAAGAATCTTTTCCTTAGACCATGAGATTGTGCAACTCCCGGATACCGTAGGAATGCTTTGGGTGTACCAAACATCACAACGTAATTGGGTGGCTATAAAGGTGCACTACGGGTATCTCCAAAAGTGTCTGTTGGGTTGGCACGAATCGAGACTGGGATTTGTCACTCCGTGTGACGGAGAGGTATCTCTGGGCCCACTCGGTAGGACATCATCATAATGTGCACAACGTGATCAAGGAGTTGATCACGGGATGATGTGTTACGGAACGAGTAAAGAGACTTGTCAGTAACGAGATTGAACAAGGTATCGGGATACCGACGATCGAATCTCGGGCAAGTACTATACCGGTAGACAAAGGGAATTGTATACGGGATTGACTGAATCCTTGACATCGTGGTTCATCCGATGAGATCATCATGGAACATGTGGGAGCCAACATGGGTATCCAGATCCCTCTGTTGGTTATTGACCAGAGAACGTCTCGGTCATGTCTGCATGGTTCCCGAACCCGTAGGGTCTACACACTTAAGGTTCGATGACGCTAGGGTTATAAAGGAAGTTTATCTGTGGTTACCGAATGTTGTTCGGAGTCCCGGATGAGATCTCGGACGTCACGAGGAGTTTCGGAATGGTCCGGAGGTAAAGATTTATATATGGGAAGTCATCATACGGTCACTGGGAAAGTTTCGAGTGCTATCGGTAACGTACAGGGACCACCGGGAGGGTCCCGGGGGTCCACCAGGTGGGGCCACTGGCCCCAGAGGGCTGCATGGGCCAAGTGTGGGAGGGGACCAGCCCCAGGTGGGCTGGTGCGCCCCCCACCAGGGCCCAAGGCGCCTAGGGTTGAAAACCCTAGGGGAGGGGGGCGCCTCCACCTTGCTTGGGGGGCAAGTCTCCCCCTCTTCCCCATTGGCCGCCACCCTAGATGGGATCTAGGGGCTGCCGCACCTCTTGGGGTGGGAACCCTAGAGGGGGCGCAGCCCCCTCCCTCTCCCCTATATATAGTTGAGGTCTAGGGGCTGCCCAACACATGAGTTTCCACCTCTCCCTTGCGCAGCCCTACCTCTCTCCCTCCTCATCTCTCGCAGTGCTTCGTAAAGCCCTGCTAGAGTGCCACGCTCCTCCACCACCACCACGCCGTTGTGCTGCTTCTGCACGGAGTCTTCCCCAACCTCTCCCTCTCTCCTTGCTGGATCAAGGCATGGGAGACGTCGCCGGGCTGCACATGTGTTGAACACGGAGGTGCCGTCCGTTCGGCACTAGGATCTTCGGTGATTTGGATCACGACGAGTACGACTCCCTCAACCCCGTTCTCTTGAATGCTTCCTCTTAGCGTTCTACAAGGGTATGTAGATGCACTCCTCTCTCTCGTTGCTAGTCTCTCCATAGATAGATCTTGGTGACTCATAGGAAAATTTTGAATTTCTGCTATGTTCCCCAACATCTCTCCACAAATGAAGATGAGGTGGAGGGGTATATATAGCCTCCACACAAAATCTAACCGTTACACACAATTTACCAATCTCGGTGGGACCGAATCAAGAAACTCGGTCGGACCAATCAGTAAACCTAGTGACCGTTAGGATTTTCGGTGGGACCGAAATGCAACTCGGTGGGACTAATATGGTTAGGGTTAGGGCATAACGTAATCTCGGTGAGACCGATTACACAAACTCGGTGAGACCGATTTTGGTAATTAGCTAACCAGAGAGTTGGTCTGGCAAACTCGGTGGGACCGATTACTCAAACTCGGTGGGACCGATTTTGGTAATAAGTTAACGAGAGAGTTTGCATTGTAATCTCGGTAGTACCGATTGCTCAAACTCGGTGAGACCGATTTTGGTAATGGACATACACATAGAGATTACAATCCCATCTCGGTGAGACCGAGATCCCCATCGGTGAGAACGATTTTCCTAGGGTTTGTGGCAGTGGCTATGACATCTAAACTCGGTGGCGCCGGATAGAAAGAATCGGTGGGGCCGAGTTAGACTTTAGGTTTAGGTCATATGTGTGGATGTGGGAAAGTAGTTGAGGGTTTTGGGGCATATCACTAAGCACTGTGGAGCAAGAAACTCATTAAGCAACACCTCATCCCCTCTTGATAGTATTGGCTTTTCCTATAGATTCAATGTGATCTTGGATCACTAAAACATAAAATGCAGAGTCTTGATCTTGAAGCTTGAGCCAATCCTTTGTCCTTAGCATTTTGAAGGGGTTCCACATCCTTTAGTCCATGCCATTCCATAGTTGAACTTTTCTGAAATATGCTAGATAAAAGTGTTAGTCCAACAAGAGATATGTTGACATTAATTACCAAAACCACCTAGGGAGCACTTGTGCTTTCAATCTCCCCCTTTTTGGTAATTGATGGCAACATACATCAAAGCTTTAGACAAAGATAAAGAGAATGGCAAGTAAAGCTTTGGAAAGACATGTAACAAGCATAGGCTCCCCCTACATGTATGCAATCATGTGAATATGAAATATAGAAGCATGTGAGAGCATAACCATGAGAGAGTAGGCAATGTGTTACATGTATCTTGTCCATATGCATCGGAGCAAAGAATATTAAAGAATACCTTTGTGCTCATGAGTCCTTCTTGCAAACAGTATGTACATCAGCAAAAATTCCTCATACACATGATTTTGATGCATATGCTTACCTTGTGGTCTTGAGTTGGCTTAGGATGGAATGAACCTGCGTAAACAAGGTTAGATAACACAGATACACCTACTAGCCAGAGCAAACAGAAGAAACCACAAGAATACCAAGACTGGGATGACATGTAGAGAGTGAGTACTAAGTACCACATTGGATTAGACATGTCCCCAAAGGTAAAGATGTGCAATGAATTTAAGGAATCTAGAATGGGATACTGGGAGAAGATAGGGAACAGAAAATCAGAGCAAAAGCAAAATCAAAGCTAATGCAAACAAGCACATATGAACATGTCTTCCCCCTCAAGAAGACATGTGGCATCTCTCCTCTTGAACACCAAGCATCTGGGATCCTTGAGAAATACTTTCTACTTGAGTATTCTCTCCCCCTGGAGATCTCTCTCTCCCCCTATGGAAGTGATACTCTCTCTCCCTTTGGAAGTGATAAGCTTGGATGTGATCTCTCTAAGCTTTGATGTGATCTCTCTCACCCCCTTTGACATCAATTTCCAAGAAGGGCCTTCTGGAATTTGTCATGAATGGGTTTGATCCTTGAGTCACATCACAAAGCACTGATAAAAATGTGATGCTTGTAGAGGACAAGATTCATTGAGTGGAGCTGGATCAAAAGATAAAGAAGAATAAGTAGCAAAATGTTTTTCCTGTTGTGAAATCGGTGGCACCGAGTGGTATGATTCCGTTGTACCGAAAGGATTCGGTTGGACCGAAAACAACAAATCGGTGAGACCGAGTTCATCGCAGAGAAAACACTTGTCGCCTCAGCTCACTAGACTAGTAAGATCTCATAAAGATTTGCAAGGAATTAACTAAAAGATATGCAATGAATTGGATGCAGGAAATGCAGAGCAAACAGAAAAGAAAAGAAAGAAATCTAGATGAAGTTTTTTTTTGAAAGGGGAAACAAATATGCATGAGATAATGCAAGAGAACAGAAAAGAATACAAAAGAACTTCATCTAGAATTGGTCGGCGACAAAGTCACCTATGTTAGAGTATATTGACTTAGGAGTCAAGTGAGATCACTTGATCATAGGTCATACTCATCGTTTAAGCTCAAAATTGGGTTACCATTTTTGGATTAAGCATCTTGATGTATTCACATCTTGTCAAGTTGCTTTAACTCATGTCTTGGAGTAAAGCTTTTCTAAGATGGAATGACATACCTTGGGTAGTGGTGTTGATTGTTCATGTAGTTGAACTTGTGTGGGTTGCTCAAGGTTGATGTAACTCATCGAGAGTTGGGAGCACCACTTGGAATTTGAGTTCATCTACCTACATGGGTTAATTTTTGCAAGGAAGAGCACTTGTGTATCCAAAATGACAATTGTGAAGCTTAACACAGAATTTGTCAAAGGATATGGTTGACTGGTTTCGTGCTTCCTTGTCTTCAACCACCATAGTGTAGAGACTTGGTGATGTAGAGATTGCTCAAGATGTGAGTAGGTTACAATCTCATGGAATTTGATTCAACCAAGTACCTACATGGGTTAGATAACATGCAAGATGCAAATATGTCCAAGACATAAGATTATCATCATAAGAGAAATATCAAGGATTAGTCATAAGCTCATGTCTTGCATGTATCCGACGGAGTTTCTACTCCAAGTTTGAAGCATCAATGATGTTCAGTTCTCCTCTCAACCTGCAAAACACTTTCTCATCAAGAGGTTTAGTGAATATATCCGCTAATTGCTTTTCAGTGCGAACATGCTTAAGATTAATGTCACCCTTAGCAACATGATCTCGAATGAAATGATGACAAACCTCAATATGCTTAGTTCGAGAATGTTGCACGGGATTATGAGCAATTTTGATAGCACTTTCATTGTCACAAAGCAATGGAACATGTTTCACATATATCCCATAATCTTTAAGAGTTTGGGTCATCCAAAGTAATTGAGCACAACATGAACCAGCGACAATGTATTCCGCTTCGGTGGTGGATAAGGATACCGAGTTTTGTTTCTTGGAAGACCAAGACACAAGAGATCTACCAAGAAATTGACAAGTACCAGAAGTGGACTTTCTATCAACATTGTCTCCAGCATAGTCCGAGTCGGAGTAGCCAACAAGATTGAAAGAGGCCCTCTTAGGATACCAAATGCCAAAATCTGGCGTATGAATTAAGTATATCACTATCCTTTTCACGGCTTTAAGATGACATTCTTTCGGAGCAGCTTGATATCTTGCACACATGCACACACTTAGCATAATATCGGGACGTGAAGCACATAGTTATAACAATGATCCAATCATAGAGCGATAAACCTTTTGATCAACCGGTTCACCATCTTTGGTCAAATCAAGATGTCCACTAGTAGGCATGGGTGTGGACATACCTTTGCATTCTTGCATATTGAACTTCTTGAATAAGTCCTTAGTGTACTTCGTTTGAGAGACAAAGGTACCTTCCTTAGTTTGCTTGATTTGCAAACCAAGAAAGAATTTGAGTTCACTCATCATAGACATCTCAAACTTCTCCGACATTAGCTTCCCAAACTTTTCACTAAAATGAGGGTTAGTTGATCCAAATATAATATCATCAACATAAATTTGGTATACAAATAATTCTCCATTAACCCTTTTAGTAAAAAGTGTAGAATCAATTTTCCCAATTTCAAATCCTTTTTCAATAAGAAACTTAGTTAAGCATTTGTACCAAGCTCTAGGAGCTTGTTTAAGACCATAAAGAGCTTTGCGAAGTTTATAGACATGATTGGGTTTCTTAGGATTGATAAAGCCGGGAGGTTGTTTAACATAAACTTCCTCCTCTATTTCACCATTTAGAAAAGCACTTTTAATGTCCATTTGGTACAGGGTGATATCATGGTGATTAGCATAGGCAAGTAAGATGCGAATGGACTCAAGTCTAGCAACGGGAGCATAAGTCTCACCATAGTCCATACCTTCGACTTGTGTGTAGCCTTGGGCAACGAGACGTGCTTTGTTGCGAACTACCTGTCCATCTTCATCTTGCTTGTTGCAAAACACCCATTTGGTATCGATGATGTTGTGGTTGTTGTCGGGCTTCTCAACCAATGTCCATACTTGGTTTATCTCAAAGTTGTGTAGCTCTTCATGCATAGCATTTGTCCAATCCGGATCTTCCAATGCTTCTTCAACCTTCATAGGTTCAATGCTAGAGATGAATGAATAGTTTTCACAAAAGTTAGCTAAACGAGTTTTAGAGCGAGTGATTCTCCCGGTTTGGATATCATTGTAGATTTGCTCGACGGGATGGTCTTTAGCAATTCTTGCTCGAACTCATGAAAGCTTTTGCTTGGTTCTTGGTTGAACTTATTCTTCATCTTGTTCTTCTTCTTGGCCTTCTTCACTGTTGGCGTTGTCATTCTCTTGTCGTGGTGGAGAAGGAGGTTGTTGACGTTCATCTTGATGCACTTCCTTGTTTTCTTCATCTTGGTGTGTCCCACTTGTGGATGCTTCCGTATCAACTCTTGGTTCACCTTGTCGTGAGGTGGAAGCTTCCACTTGGACAGACGAGGTACTCTCCTTCACCTCCGTTGGACAAACCTTTCCAATAGACAAGTCTTGGATTACTTCCGAGGGGTCTTTGTTTCCGGTGAGAAGCTCATATGCCGTCTTGTCGAGCAGCTTGTGAAGATACAAGCGATTTGTTGCATGACAAGTTGTCTCAACCGCTTCTGCCCAAAAGTGCGTCGGCGTCTTGTACTCATCAAGCATCATTCTCGCCATTTCGTTGAGCGTCCGGTTCTTCCTCTCAACAACTCCATTTTGTTGAGGTGTGTACGTAGCCGAGAACTCGTGTGAAATCCCTTCTTCGTCAAGAAAGGTGTCCACATTTGCGTTCTTGAACTCCGTTCCGTTGTCGCTGTGAACCTTCTTGATCTTCACTTCAAATTGATTTTGGGCCTTCCTAGCGAAGTTTTTGAAGATCTTTTGGACCTGCAATTTATCATCGAGAAAGAACACCCACGTAAATCTTGAAAAATCATCAACTATAACTAGACCAAAAGAATTTCCACCGAGACTCTTGTAAGCATTGGGACCAAAAAGATCCATGTGAAGTAGCTCGAGTGGCCTCCTCATGGTCATGATGTTCTTCACGGGATGCCTTCCTCCAACCTGTTTACCTGCTTGACAAGCACTGCAAAGTCTATCCTTATCAAATATGACATCGTTAACACCAAGGATATGATTTTCTTTAATAATCTTGTCAAGGTTTCGCATACCAACATGTCCTAACCGTCTATGCCATAACCAACCTTTAGAAGATTTAGCAATAAAGCAAGTTCTAGGTTGAGCCTTTTTAGTCAAGTCAACAATGTAAAGATCACCTCTACGTATACCGGCAAAGACCATTTTATGATTATCTCTTTGAAACACTTGGCAATCTACTTCAGTAAATAGGACATTGAAACCGAAATCAGCAAGTCTAGATACTGAAAGTAAGTTGTAGCCAAGAGATTCAACGAGCATAACATTTTGAATAGAACTATCATGTGAGATGGCCACCTTATCGAGGCCAACCACCTTACCAAAAGTGACAAACTTTCGAGGACCATTGTTTTCAGCAAGCTCACGAAACATGTCTTTATCTCCAGTCATGTGATCGGTACATCCACTATCAAGAACCCATTCCTTTCCTCCTGCCATATATCCCCGAAGATTTGCCATAAGACCAAAATGTCTCATTGCATCATCAAGATCAAAGTCACTATCATCATCCTCATCATAGTATCCATGTTCAACATCGTTATGTGGTGGATCAAATCCTAGAGAGGGTAATTCGTTAGAGTGAGTTTGAAAATGATCTTGCTTATGAATTTTTATAGCTTCGGAAATAATATCACCAATAATTCCAACATCTCCTTTGGCACACATAAGGTTTGTAAGCTCAAATAGACGATCACCAAACATAGGATCACTAGTATTCATCTTACTCAAGGCAATAGACTTATGGAGAATTTCATCTAGATTTTTCAAGGAATAATTGGGAAAGCGTTCCTCAAGAAATTTCCATATAGTTTAGGCACACTCAAGAGTAGGCAAGTTTCTAATCAAGTTTCTAGGCAAGCCTCTAGTGATAAGATTAACAGTTCTAAGATTCCTAATCATGTCAATTAACTCATCAAGGGTAGGATGCATAGGATCAACATGAGGTGCACAAGGCCTAGCAATGTACTTGTTCAAATGATATTGATTGAAAATCACAAGCATCTCATTTTTCCACTCATGAAAATACTCTCCATCAAGAATAGCCACTCTATGTCTAAGACTCCCCAAAGTAGACTCATCCATCTTCCTCCAATGGTGTTTAAACCAAAGCAATGGAGACCAATGCTCTGATACCAATTGAAAGGGATCGAGAAGAGGTGTCTAGAGGGGGGTGATTAGACACTAAGTACCAAAGTTGCAGTTTTTAACTTCTTTAGGTTTAAGTGGAGTTTAGGCACAAGGTTAACATTCACAATACATAACAAGCAAGCATGCAAAGAGTATATGAGCAGCGGAAAGTAAAGCATGCAACTTGCAAGAATGTAAAAGGAAGGGTTTGGAGGATTCAAACGCAATTGGAGACACAGATGTTTTTGTCGTGGTTCCGATAGGTGGTGCTATCGTACATCCACGTTGATGGAGACTTCAACCCATGAAGGGTAACGGTTGCGCGAGTCCACGGAGGGCTCCACCCAAGAAGGGTCCACGAAGAAGCAACCTTGTCTATCCCACCATGGCCGTCGCCCACGAAGGACTTGCCTCACTAGCGGTAGATCTTCACAAAGTAGGCAATCTCCTTGCCCTTACAAACTCCTTGGTTCAACTCCATAATCTTGTCGGAGGATCCCAAGTGACACCTAGCCAATCTAGGAGACACCACTCTCCAAGAAGTAACAAATGGTGCATTGATGATGAACTCCTTGCTCTTGTGCTTCAAATGATAGTATCCCCAACACTCAACTCTCTCTCATAGGATTTGGATCTGGTGGAAAGAAGATTTGAGTGGAAAGCAACTTGGGGAAGGCTAGAGATCAAGATTCATATGGTAGGAATGGAATATCTTGGCCTCAACACATGAGTAGGTAGTTCTCTGTCAGAAATAGGATGCTGGAAGTGTAGGCTTGTTCTGATGGCTCTCTCCAGGAATGAAGAGGAGGTGGAGGGGCATATATAGCCTCCACACAGAATCTAACCGTTACACACAATTTACCAATCTCGGTGGGAGCGAATCAAGAAACTCGGTCGGATCGATTCAGTAAACCTAGTGACCGTTAGGATTTTCGGTGGGACCGAAATGCAACTCGGCGGGACCGATATGGTTAGGGTTAGGGCATAACGTAATCTCGGTGAGACTGATTACACAAACTCGGTGAGACCGATTTTGGTAATTAGCTAACCAGAGAGTTGGTCAGGCAAACTCGGTGGGACCGATTACTCAAACTCGGTGGGACCGATTTTGGTAATAAGTTAACCAGAGAGTTTGCATTGTAATCTTGGTAGTACCGATTGCTCAAACTCGATGAGACCGATTTTGGTAATGGACATACACAGAGAGATTACAATCCCATCTCGGTGATACCGAGATCCCTATCGGTGAGACCGATTTGCCTAGGGTTTGTGGCAGTGGCTATGACATCTAAACTCGATGGCGCCGGATAGAAAGAATCAGTGGGGCCGAGTTAGACTTTAGGTTTAGGTCATATGTGTGGATGTGGGAAAGTAGTTGAGGGTTTTGGAGCATATCACTAAGCACTGTGGAGCAAGAAACTCATTAAGCAACACCTCATCCCCTCTTGATAGTATTGGCTTTTCCTATAGACTCAATGTGATCTTGGATCACTAAAACATAAAATGCAGAGTCTTGATCTTGAAGCTTGAGCCAATCCTTTGTCCTTAGCATTTTGAAGGGGTTCCACATCCTTTAGTCCATGCCACTCCATAGTTGAACTTTTCTGAAATATGCTAGATAAAAGTGTTAGTCCAACAAGAGATATGTTGACATTAATTACCAAAACCACATACGGAGCACTTGTGCTTTCAGACTGGCACAACAGAAAAGGCAGAGGAATTAGAGGGTAAAGTGCATAGCCCATAATTTCTAACATAGAGTATACAAAAGGCGACGAGAATTGGCTCCTAAGAGCATCTCTAGCAGACCCCGCAAAATCCCTGCCCGCAAAACGCGTTTGCGGTTTCACGAAGATCTCGTTTGCGGGTCGAAGATGTGCGCGGTTGAACAGAAACCGTATATGAAACTGCATAATTTAAAAAAAGTTTCGTGGGAGAAATTGCAACCACACTAGTTCATCTCATACTACATGATCATACACTAGTTCATCACATACTACATGATCATACATACTACATTCTACCACTACTACTAGAGGGGGGTGGGGAATCTCGTGGCGGCGAGGCCGAGGTCGATATACCAAAATGGACGAGCTTGCGGCCGAGGATGACGTGGTGGAGGAGCTCAGTCCTCGTCGGAGCTGACGAGATCAATAAACTTCGACCTCTGCTCCTCGCGGATGCGCCGCCACTCGTCGTCCTTCTCCTTCGCGGCAAGGTTGGCCGCGACCGCCTGCTGGAGGATGAGGTTGTCGACCTCGTCGTCGTGGCGCCGGCGCTCTGCCTCCTCGCGCCAGCTCCACTCGGCAATGGCGGCCGCGACCGCGTCGAAGTCGACCACGAAATCTTCGGGCCCGATGACACCTCGGCGCTCGATCTCCTCCGGCTCCTGCTTGACGGCGACGACCTCGATCTCCTCCGGATCCTTCGACCACTCCCCTTCACGGGGAGAAGCCTCATGCCGGAAGAGGAAGATCTCGCGGCGTGGGCAGATCTCGCGGCGGAGGACGAGCCCGCGGCCGAGGAGGGCGTACACCCATGCTGGCGGTCGTATTCCTCCGTCTCGCGGACAAGAAAGCTCGGTGGCGGTGAGAGTCCCATGTTCGTCCACTTCCTCGCCCCACGCTTCCTCGCGCCGTTCGAGCGGACACGCCACTCATGTTCGGGGTCTCCGCCCTCGCGAGAGCTGCTCAGGGAGCCGCGGCCGGAGCTCGACATGCAGCCCCACTGTTGGAAATATGCCCTAGAGGCAATAATAAATTAGTTATTATTATTATATTTCCTTGTTCATGATAATCGTTTATTATCCATGCTATAATTGTATTGATAGGAAACTCACATACATGTGTGGGTACATAGACAACACCATGTCCCTAGTAAGCCTCTAATTGACTAGCTCATTGATCAATAGATGGTTACGGTGTCCAGACCATGGACATTGGATGTCGTTGATAACGGGATCACATCATTAGGAGAATGATGTGATGGACAAGACCCAATCCTAAGCCTAGCACAAAGATCGTGTAGTTCGTGTGCTAAAGCTTTTCTAATGTCAAGTATCATTTCCTAAGACCATGAGATTGTGCAACTCCCGGATGCCGTACGAATGCTTTGGGTGTACCAAAAGTCACAACGTAGCTGGGTGGCTATAAAGGTGCACTACGGGTATCTCCGAAAGTGTCTGTTGGGTTGGCACGAATCGAGACTGGGATTTGTCACTCCGGTTGATGGAGAGGTATCTCTGGGCCCACTCGGTAGGACATCATCATGATGTGCACAATGTGACCAAGGGTTTGATCACGGGATGATGTGTTACGGAACGAGTAAAGAGACTTGCCGGTAACGAGATTGAACAAGGTATCGGGATACCGACGATCGAATCTCGGGCAAGTACTATACCGGTAGGCAAAGGGAATTGTATACGGGATTGATTGAGTCCTTGACATCGTGGTTCATCCGATTAGATCATCGTGGAACATGTGGGAGCCAACATGGGTATCCATATCCCGTTGTTGGTTATTGACCAGAGAACATCTCGGTCATGTCTGCATGGTTCCCGAACCTGTAGGGTCTACACACTTAAGGTTCGATGATGCTAGGGTTATAGGAATAGATATACGTGGTTACCGAATGTTGTTTGGAGTCCCGAATGAGATCCCAAACGTCGCGAGGAGTTCCGAAATGGTCCCGAGGTAAAGATTTATATATGGGAAGTCATCATACGGTCACCGGAATAATTCGGGGGGTTACCGGTATTGTACCGGGACCACCGAAGGGGTTCTGGGGGTCCACCGGGAGGGTCCACCTGCCCCGGAGGGCCCTATGGGCTGTTTGTGGAGAGGGACCAGCCCCTTAGTGGGCTGGGCGCCTCCCCCCTTAGGGCCCATGCGCCTAGGGTTTGGGGAAACCCTAAAGGGGGGGCGCCCCCTTGCCTTGGGGGGCAAGGCAACCCCCCTGGCCGCCGCCCCTCCTCAGATTGGATCTGAGGGGGCCGGCCCCCCTCTCCCTTGCCCCTATATATATGTGGGGGTGGGAGGGCAGCCGCACCCAAGTTCTGGCGCAGCCCTCCCCCTCTCCCAAGTCCACCTCCTCTCCCGCGGTGCTTGGCGAAACTCTGCAGGATTGCCACGCTCCTCCATCACCACCATGCCATTGTGCTGCTGCTGGACGGAGTCTTCCCCAACCTCTCCCTCTCTCCTTGCTGGATCAAGGCGTGGGAGACGTCACCGGGCTGCACGTGTGTTGAACGCGGAGGTGTCGTCTGTTCGGCACTAGGATCTCCGGTGATTTGGATCACGAAGAGTACGACTCCTTCAACCCCGTTCTCTTGAATGCTTCCGCTTAGCGATCTACAAGGGTATGTAGATGCACTCCCCTCTCTCTCATTGCTAGTTTCTCCATAGATAGATCTTGGTGACTCGTAGGAAAATTTTGAATTTCTGCTACGTTCCCCAACAGTGGCATCATGAGCTAGGTCTATTGCGTAGTTTCTATGCACGAGTAGAACACAAAGTAGTTGTGGGCGATGATTTGTTCAATTTGCTTACCGTTACTAGTCTTATCGTGATTCGGCGGCATTGTGGGATGAAGCAGCCCGGACCGACCTTACACGTACTCTTACGTGAGACAGGTTCCACCGATAAACATGCACTTGTTGCATAAGGTGGCTAGCGGGTGCCAGTCTCTCCCACTTTAGTCGGATCGGATTCGATGAAAAGGGTCCTTATGAAGGGTAAATAGCAATTGACATATCACGTTGTGGCTTTTGCGTAGGTAAGAAACGTTCTTGCTAGAAAACCATAGCAGCCAAGTAAAACATGCAAACAACAATTAGAGGACGTCTAACTTGTTTTTGCAGGGTATGCTATGTGATGTGATATGGCCAAGAAGAATGTGATGAATGATATGTGATGTATGAGATTGATCATGTTCTTGTAATAGGAATCACGACTTGCATGTCAATGAGTATGACAACCGGCAGGATCCATAGGAGTTGTCTTTATTTATTGTATGACCTGCATGTCATTGAACAACGCCATGTAATTACTTTACTTTATTGCTAACTGGTAGCCATAGTAGTAGAAGTAATAAATTGGCGAGACAACTTCATGGAGACACGATGATGGACATCATGATGATGGAGATCATGGTGTCATGCCAGTGACAATGATGATCATGGAGCCCCGAAGATGGAGATTAAAAGGAGCAAAATGATATTGGCCATATCATGTCACTTTTTGATTGCATGTGATGTTTATCATGTTTATGCATCTTATTTGCTTAGAACAACGGTAGTAAATAAGATGATCCCTCATTAAAATTTCAAGAAAGTGTTCCCCCTAACTGTGCACCGTTGCGAAAGTTCGTTGTTTCGAAGCACCACGTGATGATCGAGTGTGATAGATTCTAACATTCACATACAATGGGTGTAAGCCAGATTTACACACGCAAAACACTTAGGTTGACTTGACGAGCCTAGCATGTACAGACATGGCCTTGGAACACAAGAGACCGAAAGGTCGAGCATGAGTCGTATAGTAGATACGATCAACATGAAGATGTTCACCGATGATGACTAGTCCGTCTCACGTGATGATCGGACACGGCCTAGTTGACTCGGATCGTGTAATCACTTAGATGGCTAGAGGGATGTCTATCTGAGTAGGAGTTCATAAGATGAATTTAATTATCCTGAACGTAGTCAAAAAGATCTTTGCAAATTATGTCATAACTCACGCTTTAGTTCTACTATTTTAGATACGTTCCTAGAGAAAAATATAGTTGAAAGTTGATAGTAGCAATTATGCAGACTGGGTCCGTGAACTAAGGATTGTCCTCGTTGCTTCATAGAAGGCTTATGTCCTTAATGCACCGCTAGGTGTGCTGGACCTCGAACGTAGTCTGTGGATGTTGCGAACATCTGACATACACGTTTTGATAACTACGTGATAGTTCAGTTAAATGGTTTAGAGTAGAGGCACCAAAGAGGTTTTTGAAACGTCGCGGAACATATGAGATGTTTCGAGGGCTGAAATTGGGATTTCAGGCTCGTGCCCACGTCAAGAGGTATAAGACCTCCGACGATTTTCTTAGCCTGTAAACTAAGGGAGAAAAAGCTCAATCGTTGAGGTTGTGCTCAGATTGTCTGAGTACAACAATCACTTGAATCGAGTGGGAGTTGATCTTCCAGATGAGATAGTGATGTTTCTCCAAAGTCATTGCCACCAAGCTTCTAGAGCTTCGTGATGAACTATAACATATCAGGGATAGATATGATGATCCTTGAAGTATTCACGATGTTTGACACCGCAAAAGTAGAAGTCAAGTAGGAGCATCAATTGTTGATGGTTAGTAAAACCACTAGTTTCAAGAAGAGCAAGGGCAAGAAGGGATACTTCATGAAACGGCAAAACAATTGATGCTCTAGTGAAAACCCAAGGTTGAACCCAAACCCGAGACTAAGTGCTTCTGTAATGAGAGGAACGGACACTAAAGCAGAACCACCCTAGATACTTGGTAGATAAGAAGGCAGGCAAGGTCGACGGAAGTATATTGGATATACATTATGTTAATGTGTACTTTACTAGTACTCCTAGTAGCACCAGGGTATTAGATGCCGGTTCGGTTGCTAAGTGTTAGTAACTCGAAATAAAAGCTACGGAATAAAAGTAGACTAGATAAAGGTGAGCTGACGATATGTGTTGGGATTGTTTCCAAGGTTGATATGATCAAGCATCGCACGCTCCCTCTACCATCGAGACTGGTGTTAAACCTAAATAATTGTTATTTGGTGTTTGTGTTGAGCATAGACATGATTGGATTATGTCTATCGCAATACGGTTATTCATTTAAGGAGAACAATGGTTACTCTGTTTATTTGAATAATACCTTCAATGGTCTTGCACCTAGAATGAATGGTTTATTAAATCTCGATCATAGTGATACACATTTTCATGCCAAAAGATATCAGATAGTACCACTTACTTGTGGCACTGCCATGTAAGTCATATTGGTGTAAAACGCATGAAGAAGCTCCATATTGATGGATCTTTGGACTCACTCGTTTTTGAAAAGTTTGAGACATGCGAACCATGTTTATTGGTGTATACGCATGAAGAAACTCCATGTAGATGGATCGTTTGGACTCACTTGATTTTGAATCACTTGAGATATGCAAATCATACCACATGGGCAACATGACTGAAAAGCCTCGTTTTCAGTAAGATGGAACAAGATAGCAACTTGTTAGAAGTAACACATTTTGATGTGTGCAGTCCAATGAGTACTGAGGCATGCAGTGAATATCGTTATGTTCTTACTTCACAGATGATTCAAGTAGATGTTGAGTATATTTACTTGATGAAACACAAGTCTGAATTATTGAATGGTTCAAGTAATTTCAGAGTGAAGTTGAAGATCATTGTGACAAGAGGATAAAATGTCTATGATATGATCATAGAGATGAGTATCTGAGTTACGAGCTTTGGCACGCAATTAAGACATTGTGGAAATTGTTTCACAATTAATACCGCCTGGAACACCATAGTGTGATGGTGTATCCGAACATCATAGTTGCACCCTATTGGATATGGTGCATACCATGATGTCTCTTATCGAATTACCACTATCGTTCACGGGTTAGGCATTAGAGACAATCGCACTCACTTTAATAGGGCACCACGTAATTCCGTTGAGACGACACCGTTTGAACTATGGTTTGGAGAAACCTAAGTTGTCGTTTCTTAAAAGTTTGGGGCTGCGACGCTTATGTGAAAAAGTTTCAGGTTGATAAGCTCGAACCCAAAGCGGACAAAATGCATCTTCATAGGACATCCAAAACAGTTGGGTATACCTCCTGATTCAGATCCGAAAGCAATAGGGATTGTTTCTTGAATCGGGTCTTTTCTCGAGGAAAGGTTTCTCTCGAAAGAATTGAGTGGGAGGATGGTGGAGACTTGATGAGGTTATAGAACCATCACTTCAACCAGTGTGTAGTAGGGCACAGGAAGTTGTTCATGTGGCACCTACGCCAATTGAAGTGGAAGCTGATGATAGTGATCATGATGCTTCGGATCAAGTCACTACCGAACCTCGTAGGTCGACAAGGACGCGTACTACTTCAGAGTGGTATGCAATCCTGTCTTAGAGGTCATGTTGCTAGACAACAATGAACCTACGAGCTATGGAGAAGCGATGGTGGGCCCGAATTCTGATGAATGGCTCGAGGCCATAAAATCCGAGAAAGGATCCATGACTTTGGAAGAAATACTTGATGGTCGTAAGGTCGTTGGGTACAGATGGATTTTAAAAGGAAGACAGACAATGATGGTAAGTATCACCATTAAGAAAGCTCGACTTGTCATTAAGATGTTTTCCGACAAGTTCAAGGAGTTGACTACGATGAGACTTTCTCACTCGTAGCGATGCTAAGAGTCTGTCGGAATTGGATTAGCAGTTACTGCATTATTTATGAAATCTTGTAGATAGGATGTCAAAACATTGTTTCCTCGACAGTTTTCTTGAGGAAAGGTTGGATGTGATACAACCAGAAGATTTTGTCAATCCTGAAAGATGCTAACAAGCATGCAAAGCTCCAGCAATCCTTCTAAGGACTGGAGTAAGCATCTCGGAGTTGGAATGTACGCTTTGACAAGATGATCAAAGATTTTGGGTTTATACAAAGTTTATGAGAAACTTGTATTTCCAAAGAAGTGAGTGGGAGCACTATAGCATTTTTGATGAGTATATGTTGTCGACATATTGTTGATCAGAAATGATGTAGAATTTCTGGAAAGCATATAGGGTTATTTGAAAAGTGTTTTTCAATAGAAAGCCTGGATTAAGCTGCTTGAACATTAAGCATCAAGATCTATGGGGATAGATCAAAACCGCTAAATGGTACTTTCAAATGAGCACATACCTTGACATGATCTTGAAGGTGTTCAAGATAGATCAATCAAAGAAGGAGTTCTTGCCTGAGTTGTAAGGTATGAAGTTAAGAGTTAAAGCTCGACCACGGCAGAAGAGAGAGAAAGGACGAAGGTCGTCCCCTATGCTTTAGACGTAGGCTCTATAGTATGTTATGTTGTGTACCGCACCGGAAGTGTGCCTTGGCATGAGTCAGTCAAGGGGTACAAGAATGATCCAGGAAGGGATCATTGGACAGCGGTCAAAATTGTCCTTGGAGTAAATAAGGACATGTTTCTCGATTATGGAGGTGATAAAGAGTTCAGCGTAAAGGGTTACGTCGATGCAAGCTTTAAGACCTATCCGAATGACTCTGAGTAGCAAACCGGATACGTATAGTGGAACAACCATTTGGAATGGCTCCAAGTGGAGCATGGAAGCAGCATTTACAATATGAAATAGAGAATTGCGAAATACATACGGATCTGAATGTTGCAGACCCGTTGACTAAAACCTCTCTCACAAGCAAAACAAGATCAAACCCCAGAACTCATTGAGTCTTAATCACATGGTGATGTGAACTAGTTTAGTGACACTAGTAAACTCTTTGGATGTTGGTCACATGGCGATGTGACCTGTCAATGTTAATCACATGGCGATATGAACTATATTATTGACTCTAGTGCAAGTGGGAGACTGTTGGAAATATGCCCTAGAGGCAATAATAAATTAGTTATTATTATTATATTTCCTTGTTCATGATAATCATTTATTATCCATGCTATAATTGTATTGATAGGAAACTCAGATACATGTGTGGGTACATAGACAACACCATGTCCCTAGTAAGCCTCTAATTGACTAGCTCGTTGATCAATTGATGGTTACGGTTTCCTGACCATGGACATTGGATGTCGTTGATAATGGGATCACATCATTAGGAGAATGATGTGATGGACAAGACCCAATCCTAAGCCTAGCACAAAGATCGTGTAGTTCGTGTGCTAAAGCTTTTCTAATGTCAAGTATCATTTCCTTAGACAATGAGATTGTGCAACTCCCGGATGCCGTAGGAATGCTTTGGGTGTACCAAATATCACAACGTAACTAGGTGGCTATAAAGGTGCACTACGGGTATCTCCGAAAGTGTCTGTTGGGTTGGCACGAATCAAGACTGGGATTTGTCACTCTGGTTGACGGAGAGGTATCTCTAGGCCCACTCGGTAGGACATCATCATGATGTGCACAATGTGACCAAGGGGTTGATCACGGGATGATGTGTTACGGAACGAGTAAAGAGACTTGCCGGTAACGAGATTGAACAAGGTATCGGCATACCGACGATCGAATCTCGGGCAAGTACGATACCGCTAGACAAAGGGAATTGTATACGGGATTGATTGAGTCCTTGACATCGTGGTTCATTCGATGAGATCATCTGGAATATGTGGGAGCCAACATGGGTATCCAGATCCCGTTGTTGGTTATTGACCGGAGAACGTCTCGGTCATGTCTGCATGGTTCCCGAACCCATAGGGTCTACACACTTAAGGTTCGATGACGCTAGGGTTATAGGGAATAGATATACGTGGTTACCGAATGTTGTTCGGAGTCCCGGATGAGATCCTGGACATCGCGAGGAGTTCCGAAATGGTCCGTAGGTAAAGATTTATATATGGGAAGTCATCATACGGTCACCGGAATAATTTGGGGGGTTACCGGTATTGTACCGGGACCACCGAAGGGGTTCCGGGGGTCCACCGGGAGGGTACACCTGCCCCGGAGGGCCCTATGGGATGTTTGTAGAAAGGGACCAGCCCCTTAGTGGGCTGGGCGCCTCCCCCCTTAGGGCCCATGCGCCTAGGGTTTGGGGAAACCCTAAAGGGGGGGCGCCCCCTTGCCTTAGGGGGCAAGGCAACCCCCTGGCCGCCGCCCCCTCCTCAGATTGGATCTGAGGGGGCTGTCCCCCCTCTCCCTTGCCCCTATATATGTGGGGGTGGGAGGGCAGCCGCACCCAAGTTCTGGCGCATCCCTCCTCCTCTCTCGCGATGCTTGGCGAAGCTCTGCAGGATTGCCACGCTCCTCCATCACCACCACGCCGTTGTGCCGCTGCTGGACGGAGTCTTCCCCAACCTCTCCCTCTCTCTCCTTGCTGGATCAAGGCGTGGGAGATGTCACCGGGCTGCACATGTGTTGAACCCGGAGGTGTCGTCCGTTCGGCACTAGGATCTCCGGTGATTTGGATCACGACGAGTACGACTCCTTCAACCCCGTTCTCTTGAACGCTTCCTCTTAGGGATCTACAAGGGTATGTAGATGCACTCCCCTCTCTCTCGTTGCTTGTTTCTCCATAGATAGATGTTGGTGACTCGTAGGAAAATTTTGAATTTCTGCTACGTTCCCCAACACCCACATGGCGGCTAGAGGCTGAAGGGGCTCACCGGCGGCGAGAAATGTGAGGAGGGGAGTGGGGAATTGCGGAGAGACGCGGCGGCGGGGGGGAGGGGGTAGGATTTCGACCCGCAAATACACCGCAAAATGTAGATATACTGCTTGGGTGGGCGGTTTGCGGGCCGCAGTAAAAGATTTTACGGGTCGGGTGAGTATACGGGCTCTATTCTAGCCTGAAAATTGGGCCGAGCCCATATACTCGCCGGAATTTTACGGGGTCTGCTGGAGTTGCTCTAAGTCAATTTTCTTATGGACATGGAAATGGACCGAAGAAAAAGTGGCACCACATCCGCACTTAACTAAGCCATGCAATTAGTGTGTGACATGCATTGGCCAAGCATCAACACCAGTGTGCAAAGGGAAAAACGCACCACGGCATTTAAGAGTGTGGCATGATCACATGAATACATGATGTGTGTGATATGTTTAGGGACTGTTCACTGTCGACACGATCGACACGAACAGCTGGGATAGTGATGCACATGGTTGAGGCTCGACGGGCTTAGGGCAACTCAAATGCACGATCCCATTTGGTTCGTGTTTGTCCGTTTGAGTCCAAACGGATAGATGGCACGATTCAACACGCGACCGCATCCGTATTTTTGTTCTTTGGCGTTTGGCCCGTTCCATTTTCATCGCAAACGGAGGAGCACGTGCTTGCTTCTCGTGTGGCTCCGAGACGCGTGGCCGCCATTCACCTACGTCCACCACCTAAAATAATTGCGCAAGCACGGTGGGCCCGGCTGTTAGTCACCCAACTGCTAGGTCGCCATCCTTCTTAATGTGGAAGCTGTGGACCAGCCAGTCCATCGCTTCGACTTCCGAGACAATCTGCCTCCTCGACCCCCGATAAGAGCGAGCAAACCCTAGCCGCTGCCGACGCATCCCTCTCACCCATCTCCTCGCCGGCGCCATGGGATGGCATTGCATCAGCAAGGGGAAGCACGACCATGAGGTCGGCTCCTCCTCCGATCACCGCCCCTCCACCAAGGCCGCACCGCCTGCACCACCTGCTCCGTCCGCATTTGACATCGCGCTGTCGCCAGCCTTGTAGCGCAATAGGTCGTATGTCTTCGCCGACATCTGCCAGCGCTACTGGGAGATGGTGACTCCACTCCCGTGGGGAGATGTCCACCTCCCCAACAATTGGCATCTCTCTGCGGATCATGTTCTAATCCCACCAGTGCCAGTGAGCGGACGCGCCCACCGTGAGGAGATCGACCGACACCGCGCCCGCTGGGCACCCGATCTGCTCTACGACCGCGGGTATGCCATTGATTCGCTGTT
Source organism: Triticum aestivum (assembly GCF_018294505.1). Classification (NCBI taxonomy): domain Eukaryota; kingdom Viridiplantae; phylum Streptophyta; class Magnoliopsida; order Poales; family Poaceae; genus Triticum; species Triticum aestivum. The sequence goes on along the minus strand of NC_057804.1, from coordinate 575,480,584 downwards.
GTGGGATACGTGGCCCCGCGACGAGCATTACCTGCAACGGCAATCCTTTTTTGCCAATCGTCCTTCGAGCCCGTCCCGCCCGCGTCCTGCTCGTGTTGAGATCCCGCCCCAAACGTGCGGGCTTAGGCGTGTGTGCGGCTTCAGGTCGACGTCATCTCCGTCCCCGTCCCCGCCACCGCCACCTCCCATGACCAAGGAGGAAGAGGCCGAGCTCATGAGGCGTGTCTTGGAGGACTCCATAAACACCCACGACGAGCACCAATGGGAGGGCCTCGAAACCCAGTCGGCCCTTGATGTAGGGTAGAACCCTAGGTGGCCGATCTTTCACGTTTGGAGAGGATCCTATGGGGAACACGAAGAACGCATGGAAGAACACGGGGGAAATCACGAGGGGAAACACAGAGAAACACTCAACCGACATGAAATTGATCACACAAGTGGTAGATCATCGAGGCACAAGTAACACAAGATTAAAAATCAACAAGGGACGAT
>NC_057804.1:575176527-575179623 GCF_018294505.1 Triticum aestivum | reverse complement strand
TGGTCACTTGCATGTCAAACTATTTCTAGAACCTTAGAGAGTACTGTGTACTGTGACTTGTCGCACACATACTACTCAGCGAAAGGCCAAGGGCAGAACATGTACTAGCTTGCAGGTTGCCAGCACTGTACTACATGCCTACAAGCCTACAATTCATCATCAATAAATGAAGATGGAGAAAAAAGGACATTCACATTTTTAGGGCGTTTAAGTAATAAGGTAGAAAAACAGTGATGATTTACATTTGTGGCAAGTTGCTCTGCAGCTCCAGGCCACCGTCCTGGAGCTAAGCAGGGGAAATGTAGAAAATTACGAGAATGTATGCTAATAGTATTTACAGAAATATCAGATGGGACGCCCTTTCAGACGTATGCTCAGCAGTCAGTACACCACATTGAAGACTGAAGAGTAACCGTATATTCCTTCCATCTAGTCCTCTTCTTTTGACCAACCCAAGGAAGCATTTCTTTTCTTAGAGACAAGGAAGAAAGTACTCCAACTGGGAGAGTGTGTGTTTCAGTGTGATCAAAGTTGACTTGTTCAAGATGAACATACTAATCACTCTGCACATGACAAAAAGTGGAAGTTCACTAATCCACTTGATTGCCTGCAAGTGAAAAACCAATCCTATTGAATCATTTTTCGCCTATCACCTGAATCAAGTTTCTCATCTGAACCTAGTTTCGCCTGTGGCTTATAACTTAGAAATAATCCTATCACCTGAACCTAGTTTCTCATCCTCAAGTGGATAATCAATTTCCACTTGAACCAATTTTGCAGTACTTGATATGCCATGACAGAAATGTAAGTTCAGGTTTCATGATCCTGCAGAAACGAGAACACCAAAAAGACCTACCAGGTTGTGGTAGTTGGCGAGCTTGGCCATGGTGGTGCTCTCGCCGCCGGGGATGATGAGCGAGTCGAGGCCATGCAGCTGCTCCGGCTTGCGCACCTCCACCCCCTTCACACCGATCCTCCTCAGCGCTGCCCAGACAGAACCCGACGGGATCACGAGAGAACACGTCGCCGACACGCGCGAGAAACGCGAGAATGAAGATTCGGCGTACCGGACATGTGCTCGTTGTAGGATCCCTGCAGGGCGAGAACGCCGACCACCGCCATCGCTCCCCCGCCTCTCTAACTCCTGTTCTCTCCCCTTGCCTTCGGAATCGGTCGGGATGTGTGGTGGTGGGGGTCAGAGACTCGGAGATAGAGGTAGGTGGTGCCGGGTATTGACGATGGAAGGGGTGGCGGCGTCCTTTGCCGTGGCGGCGGCGAGCCGGCGACCACACGCGGTGGCTGACGGAGATGCAGCTCCACCGAGAGAGTGGGGGAGAATGGCAGTGGGAGTTGCTCAATCCTGGCCGCCAATCGGTGCAGAGCCGTGCGAGCACGTCGGTGGGACAATCTCGGCCGTCCGTTTGTTACTGTCATGGGCCGAAACACATCTGCCTCACTAGCTCATTGGGCCGGAAATCCCCTCCACGTTCCCCTCCGGCCCCATTCCCATGCCACCTCTCCTAAGGGCATCTTCAATACCAACCCGTAAAAAATCTCCCGCATCCGTTTGGGGTCAGAGGGATCAGTATGTGAACACTGATGCGGGAGGACGTCATCCAACTGTAGTCGCATACTCTGGTCTTTCGTTTTTTTCCTAATCCGCACGATTAAGTTGCCGCATGCAAAGGGGACATACGTTCAAATAGTCGCATGCATCACTAGTTTAAATTTTAAAAAGTTCAAATATTCACATCCCAACATCATTGTCCCTTTTTACCGCCCACTGATGCTCAATCAGATCTTCCTTCAGCTGCTCGTGAATTGGTCCATGTCGAATTTATTGATGCATTTGAATAAACTCCTCAAATGTGGCAGGATTCTGTTTCGGAAGTTGGATAAGATCACCCATGTTCTCCAATTCTAGAGCTGCGTCAGCATTGTCACCCTCGTCCTCGACGACCATGTTGTGCATAATCACACAACATGTCATCACGTCCCACAAGGTCTCCAGATCTCATTGTTTCGCAGGTCCACGAACAACTGCAAAATGGGCCTGAAGAGCTCCAAATGCCCTCTCGGCATCATTTCTAGCTGATTCTTGTCTTTGGGCAAAGTGAGTCTTTTTCTGGCCAACTGGGTTTGTGATGGTGCTGACAAAGGTAGTCCTTGAAGGATAGATACCGTCAACCAGACAGCGGCCCATGTTGTACTCACGTCCATTGACAGTATAGTGGCAAGGAGGAGTTTTTCCTTCAGTCAGTCTCTCAAACAACGGAGATCGTTGCAGCACATTGATGTCATCGTGAGACCTCGAACATGTCAAAGAAAGCGTGCCAAATCCAAAGATCATGTGATGCAACTGCTTTAAGAATGATGGTGGACTTCTTAATATGACCCTTATATTACCATTGTAAAGCCTTCAGGCAATTCTTTCATTTCCAATGCATGCAGTCAAGAGATCGAAGCAAACCTGGCCACCCTTTGCTTCTGAGATTGCTAGGTGCCTCTCCATGTCTGGCAGTTGGTTCTCTCGGGTACCGAGGTCCAAACACCTCGACAACGACAGTTGCAAACCCGACCATGGCATCTCCACATGTGCTCTCACCCATCCGTAGGTACTCGTCCCATGAATCAGCGGTCGTGCCATATGGAAGCATCTGGAGTGCGGCCATGCACTTCTGGAAATAATATAAGCCAATCGTTCCCACGGCGTCCTTCTTAGGATGAGGTAGTCATCGTAGGACTGGACGCCATGGTACAAATGATCGAAGATAGTCTTGCGCATCCGAGAACGCCGACGAAAATGGCCAGGGGATAGTGCATCAGGGCAAAGTAGTCGGACATCAGTGTCAAATGCCCGCGCGCCCTGTTGCGGAGCACTCGACAACCCTTGATCGAGCCCTTGAAATTGAGAACATGCTCCTCCGCACGCTCCGCGTCTTCAAGGACCGCCTGCATCATCACCGTCTCACCGGGGTACTCCTTGTTTGACGAGCCGTCGGATGACTCAACATACTGCTCATATATTGACTCATTGCTACAAACAAGAAGGGATAACTGATTTCAGCTCCAGTGATTCGCCGAACAGTTGTCGGG
>NC_057804.1:575171891-575176336 GCF_018294505.1 Triticum aestivum | reverse complement strand
GGCGGGGAGCCCTACTGGATCGCAGGAGGTGACGGAGACACGGATTTCTGGCAGGGATGTGGCATGGTGGCCGGGGTGGTGGAGCATCGGTGACGGCAAGAGAGAAAGAAGGAAGGAGAGAAAATTGGGAGGATGGATCAGGGGTCTGAAAAGGGTTTTGGGTGGGCCTGGGGTGCCGGATTCGTACATTTCGCATGTCCGGACTCCCGCAAACCTCCCCCACTTTTGTCTCCATTTTACGGGAGAAATCGCATCTGGACCGCCGAGCGGACCGATGCAAGACCGCGTCGGATGGCTTCTGCGGTCCGGACAGCGTGATCTGGATAGTTGCGGGAGGTTTACGGCCCACGTTGGAGATGCCCTAATACCCGGACCCATACCAAGTGACACACAAGGTTTTTCTTAAAGGGGAAAGGATCTGAAGGACCCAAAAGCTGCAGTAGATAAGAGAACTACAATGGGACCCCCTATTTCATTCCTAAACGTCTGAAACGCCTGCTCGGTCCGGTCAGTGTCCGTTAAGAAAAGTGATCCAACTGAACCCCTTATTTTCTCCTCAACCGCCCAGACTGACCGACGTATCTCAAACCAGGACCAAATTTGGGGGCAATATAAGAGTGCCCAGAAACGCCAGGGCACCCTGCTCCACGTCATAGCCATTCTAGATTGTCCCACCTATGGCCACCCACTCCTTCTCTCTCTATCGCGACAACGACACAGGCAGAGAAGACGACGCCTCATGGCGGCAGCGACTTTGGCAGAGGCGGCGGCTAGAGCTCGCGCCCGCCAGGGATGGAGCTCGTGCGCGTCGAGGCTACTATGTCGTACCGGGGATAGAGTTGGAGCCCGTGTGTACCACGGCCGAGCCAGATTTTAAACCCCCTGACATTTGTATAATGGGATAATTGGTTTTATTCCCCTAGCTGTGTCCCACTCGACAGGATTGCCCCTAATTTCCAAAAGCCAGCAGTTCTATCCAACCCACTTTGTCCGTCTTGTGCTTTTGCCCTTTGACCGTTTGACCTTCACTTTGAAAACTTCATAACTAATTCATACCAAATCAGAAAAATGCAAATAAGATACCAAAATGTTCGGGAAAACATCACATGTATGTCAATGTCACTTGCATTCATGACAAAAGTGTTGGCAAGTGCTCATCCGAGTTTTAGCTCTTATCACGCCACCATGAATAGTAAAATCTTAAAATTTCAAAAAAGATCCAAGAAAACCGGAGAATGACAAATGTTTTAAGTGCTTGCCAAGTTTCATCAGGGAATGACATTTGTGGAAGTCATGGCAAAAAAACAATCTATTTCGGAGTGTTGATTGTTTTTTTGCTATGACTTCCACAAATGTCATTCCCTGATGAAACTTGGCAAGCACTAAAAAAATTGTCATTCTTTGACACCAATTTTTTTTAGATTTTTTGAACTTTTTAAGATTTTATTGTTCATGGTAGTGTGATAAGAGCTAAAACTCGGATAGGCACTTACCAACACTTGTGTCCTGAATGCAAGTGACATTGACATACACGTGATGTTTTTTTGAACATTTTGGTATCTTATTTGCATTATTCTGATTTAGTATGAATTAGTTATGAAGTTTTCAAAGTGATAGTCAAACGGTCAAAGGGCAAAACCACAAGACAACCAAAGTGGCTTGGACAGAACTGCTGGATTTTGGAAATTAGGAGCAATCCTGTCGAGTGGGACACAAATAGGGGCATAAAACCAATTATCCCTTATATAATTAACACACAGTCCATCTAGAACAAATAATACTTTTTTAAAATACCCATATCTTTTAAACCCTAACTACAATTTTAACATGTAATATATGAAATTTAATTAGAAAGATATGTTGAATATGAATATGATGTTATTTTATCTGTTAAGTATTTTAAAATGCTATTTAGGGTGCAATCTTAATCAATAGAGCACGATCCATCTTTCTTTTGTACCGACACCGACCTAGATTGCAATGAACACCTCATCAAAGCCAAATTGGAGAAGAAAAAACTGTCGGTAGCCGTGCATGTACGCCTTGGCAGAAACTTGCATGAAAAAAGCAGATTTTTCATCTTATGTCGAGAAAGAGAGACCCTCAGCAAGAGCTATTGGGGTCTTAGTCATGGCTATTAGGTTAGGGTCATGCGATATTTCCTTCTCCCATTGTAACGCGCGACCTCTTTTGCTAGTTCATATAAATTCCGTACACATTATTAAGTTTTGAAGTTGTGCTCAATGTTCGGTCCCCCTTGTGTGTATTTCCTGGCTCCACCATTGAACATAGGTGTTGTCACCGCGTGCCATCGATCCGGTGGAAGGTCACCATCAAGGAGCTCGTGGTGTTTAGGGTGCTCTTCCCATTGAACCCTAGCTCTCCTAAAGTATGCGAAGATGGGTTTTCCCTTTCCTTAGAGGAGGGTGTCACGTCTGTAGATCAATCAGCAGCGGACTGAAGAAATGCAGTTCAGAGTTTTGAACCTACAACCGCATGACCTGGTCAGCGGGCCAAGCCAGGCCGATAGTCAGGAGTGGGTGTGTGTGTGCGCCAGCTGTCGCGTGGCTTACTTGTATGTGTGTGTATGGACGGAGAGAGCATCGAGAATTGAATGAACCCCTTTCCTTCCTGTCTACTCTTTGCTCTCGCTTGCTCTCACCTACCCTCGCCCTTCTCCTCTCATCCTTCTCCTCTCCTTCTCAGATCTCATGATCGGGTCGTGACAATCTGGTAATTAGAGCCCTAAAAATTTTTCCCACCGCCGCCGCTGTCGAATCCGCTCTTGATCGATCGGTAAAATCCACCGGGTCAGGTGCAGGCCACTCCGGTGAGCTCGCCCAAAATCCTGCTTGGGGTTTGATCTGATCCCAAACATGACCACGACACCTCCATCCAAGCCCTCGGCGCAGACTCGCCGCGTGCTTGACGCCATGACGGAGACCATAGACAAGCTACAGAACTTGCTCGAGTCCATCATCCGCCGCCTCGACGCAAATCAGAAAACCGCCGACGAGCACCATCTGGCACAGATCTCCTACAACGATCAGGTCTCCGCCGAGCTCAAGCTCCTCTCCAAGCAGATCGACCTCATGCAAGTAGATGTGGATGAGGCCTGCAAGTACGCCCCGACGGTCGACCCCGCGGTCACCACCCAGGGTGTCACATCTCCATCGGGCGTCACGACAATAGCAGACTCCTCCGCGCCCCGACCACCACCCCCACCTCTGCCCTTGCCGATTCGGCCTCCGCCGCTGCCGCTCTATACGGATGGCGCGACACATCTGCCATTCACCTGCCTCGTCAACCACGGACCACCATTGCTCACCGTGCGATCACCCTCGTCCTTGGAGATCGAGCGCCACGGCGACCACTACATCAAGCCGCCCAAACATGATTTCTCGAGGTTTGATGGCGATGCCCCTCACATCTGGTTGGACCGTTGCACCATCTACTTCGAGTTGTATCGCGTGCCACAACACAGTTGGGTCACCACCGCGGCGCTGTACATGGATGGCCTGGCCGTGATGTGGCTCCAGGCCTATCGACAGACACACCCAGGGGTCACTTGGCAAACATTCAGAGCTGCAGTGCAGGAGGAGTTCGGTCCAGAAGAGTTCGAGGTTCAGATGCATCACTTTGTTCAGTTATGGCAGACATGCAATGTCCAGGAATATCGACAGCAATTCAAGACAGCTATGTACCACTTGCTGACCATGTGTAACACCCCGGATGTATCTTTCCATCTTTGTATCTCCAACTCTTGCCATTTTCGGCTATGCGATATGATATTTCCCTCCGTGGTTGGGTTTTGTCTTTTGTTTTGCATTTTATTCATGTCATGCATATCATATCATGTCATCATGTGCATTCCATTTTGCATACGTGTTCGTCTCATGCATCCGAACTTTTTCCCCGTTGTCCGTTTCGCAATCCGACACTCCCACATGCACCGGCGCACCCCTGTTGTCACTTTTCGTGTGCGGGTGTTAAACGTTCTCGGAATGGACCGAGCCTTGCCAAGTGGCCCTGGTATAGCACCGGTAGACAACCTGTCAAGTTTCAGGTCATTTGGAGCTCGTTAGGTACTCCAACGGTTATCCGCATATCCGCAAAGGACTCTTTTAAGTTGCAGCCCAACACCCCTCCAAAACAGCCAAATAACCCATCTAAGTCACTTCCATGCTCTCCGTCGTCGGATCACGATCGTGTGGGCGAAAACCGCACCTCATTTGGACACTCCTATCTCCCTCTACCTATATATATGCCTCCCCCTCCGAAATTCACGGGCAAACCCTAAAAAAATCCCTCTCCGCGCCGCCGGACACGTCCTGACGGAGCCGGACGCGTCTGCCGCCGCGCCCCCGGCGAATCAGGCCCTGCCGCGTGGCCTCCGCCGCGCCCCCTCGCCGCCGGCCCGCCGGGCCCAGGCGGGGCCCTCCCGG
>NC_057804.1:575165480-575171497 GCF_018294505.1 Triticum aestivum | reverse complement strand
TGTTAAAATTGTTGCTTTTTCATCGCATCACATCTTCGCACCCGTGGCTCCATTTTGGGCGTAGGATACCAAATTTTTCGCCTCGAAGAGTACATCATTTCATTCCATTGCATCATTTACATTTGAGCTCATTTTGATGCCCGAAATGCTGTTGGAAGAGGGCTTCATAATGTTAGTTTCAGAATCTTATCAGCACGAGCTCTTTTGTCATTTTTGCCATGATTGATGTGTGCATCCTATGAACTTGGTCCCTAAATGTGTTTTGAACTAGGCTATGTCTTCTTTACAGAGGTGTTTACCTTGTATTTTTGTGATCATTGTGGTGACTAACACAAGCATGCAAACTAGGCTTCGTGATAATGCTGATTTTAGTCCCTGTTCTGCTGTAATTTTGATGTCATGTAAACATGTTGCTAGAGAGAGATCCATGCATAATTTGAGATACTTCAGTAAGGGTGTTTTGAAAACATGGTTATGATCCATGGTCCTGGTTGCAATTATGGAGTAGTCTAGCATGTAATTTTCGTGGTCTACGTTTGCTTCAAAATGTTTCCTGGCAGATTGTTTACATGTTATTCAATTTGGCCAAGGTTGTTGTAGTTAATCCGGGTATGCTATGATGTTGTTTATTGCCATGTATAGCTTCTATGACATGTCTTCTTGATGGATGTATGCTTAGTTTATCATGAAGTGCTCTGTAGTGAGTGCATCGAGCTCACGAAGGTGCCTTCGTAATTCTGTCAATGCCATGCTTTGTTTGGTGAATGTGTTAACGAAACTTGCTATGTTCACATGGGTGCCATCATATTTTCTGGTCCTTTTTGGCTTATGGTCATTAAGGGACTTTTGATCTATGATTTGAGTAGATTCATGCCATGCCTTTATTTGCTATTATAACTTCCTGTAGCATGTTGATAACCTGCTCTGAACATTGCTTCGTGATGTTGTTTATGCCATGTCCAACCTGATATTTTTTGCACTTTCACCATGCTTGTTTGAACCTGTTATGATGTGATTTAGCCGTAGCTCAGTGTTCCTCTTTTGTAAAGCATCTCCTATAGATCACTTCCATATGCTTTGTTTTTATGTTGGGGTGCTGTAGCATAGTTTCTTGTTGCATGCTAAGTAGCTTCGTGCTGTTAAACGTAGCTTTGTGCCATTCTTGTTTTGCTTACCATTTGTAAACCGTGCATCCGAATCCGGTGATCTTTATATCGATTTCAACCGAAATCATCTCATCTTTCCAGCGGCATACTTGGTTTGCCAAGTTGATGCCTTGTTCATCCTTTTTCCTCCCGAAGCACGCATATGCATTGCATATCACATCTCGCATATCATGACATGTATTGCATCATGTTGTTTGTGCATTGCACCGTGATTTATTGTGGTTCCTTTGCTTGTGTTCTTGCTTTGGGTAGAGCCGGGAGACAAGTACATGCATGAGGAACCTGTTGAGTACGCTAACGAGGATCCAGCCTTTGACAACTCTGAGAACCTTGCAGGCAAGATGACCATACCTTCGATATCACTTCTATCTTTGCTTGCTAGTACTCGCTCTATTGCTATGTTAGCTCTACCTGCCTTTATTTACCATGCCTACCTATTGCCATGTCAAACCTCTAACCAACCTGTCCCAGCAACCGTTGTTTGGCTATGTCACCGCTTTTGCTCAGCCCCTCTTATAGCGTTGTTAGTTGCAGGTGAAGATGAAGTTTGTTCCTGGGCGGAACTTGGTTATTTTGGGATATCACAATATCTCCTGTTTAAATTAATGCACCTTATATACTTGGTAAAGGGTGGAAGGCTCGGCCTTATGCCTGGTGACTTGTTCCACTCTTGCCGCCCTAGTTTCCGTCATACCGGTGTTATGTTCCTTGATTTTGCGTTCCTTACACAGTTGGGTGATTTATGGGACCCCCTTAACAGTTCGCTTTGAATAAAACTCCTCCAGCAAGGCCCAACCTTGGTTTTACCATTTGCCACCTAAGCCCTTTTCCCTTGGGTTTTCGCGAGCCCAAGGGTCATCTTTATTTAACCCCCCGGGCCAGTGCTCCTTCGAGTGTTGGTCCAACCTGGGCGATGTCCGGCATCCCCTGGGCAACCTGGCTCTGATACCAACTTGTAACACCCACGATGCGGCTAACACCAAAATGATGGCTCTAGATGTTTCTATCAAGATGGGAGACTATAGATTTCTATCTTCTCCAATGGTTCTTGGCGACTCTGATATTGATCTAATTCTTGGGATGGACTGGCTTTCTAAGCACAAGGTTCAGCTTGATTGTGCTACCAGGAAGATTCAATTGACACACCCTTCTGAGGATGTTATCATCTATGCCGCTCATGATGACACCATTCGGTTGTTTTCTCTCAATGAGAAGGGCGAGTTGGATGCTATTTCTCAAATTCCAGTCGTTTGTGAGTACCAAGATGTCTTTCCAGAAGAGCTTCCGGGTATGCCTCCTCATCGGCCAGTCGAGTTCGTTATTGATCTTGAGCCTGGAACGGAACCCGTTTGCAAGCGTCCATACAAGCTTGGACCCAAGGAGCTGAAAGAATTGAAGAAGCAGCTCGATGAACAAGAGCGTCTGGGTTTGATCAGACCGAGTTCTTCCCCATGGGGTTGTGGAGTTCTTTTTGTCTATAAGAAGGATGGCACGGACCGACTTTGCGTCGATTATCGTCCATTATACAAGAAGACAATCAAGAACAAGTACCCACTTCCCAACATCAATGAGCTTTTCGAGCAACTCAAAGGTGCTAAAGTATTCTCCAAGCTTGACCTTCGTATGGGTTATCATCAGATTCGCATTCGTGAAGAAGATATTCCCAAGACAACATTCAGAACTAGCTATGGTTCTTATGAATATACTGTCATGTCTTTCAGCCTTGTCAATGCTCCTCCAACATTCTCTCGCATGATGAACTTTATATTCAACCCCTACACCAATGAATTCGTCCTGGTGTATCTCGATGATATCTTGGTCTTCTCCAAGAATAAGCAGGATCATGCCAAACATTTGCGATTGGTGCTCGACAAGCTCAGAGAGCATCAATTCTATGCGAAGTTTTCCAAATGTGAGTTCTGGCTTGATGAAGTTCTTTATCTTGGTCATATCATCTCTGCCAAGGGCATTGCTGTTAATCCCCCGAAGGTTTCTGCAGTTGTGAATTGGGAACCTCCTCAGAATGTCAAGCAGCTCCGCAGTTTTCTCAGTCTTGCAAGCTATTGCCGAAGATTCGTTGAGAACTTCTCTAAGATTGCAAAGCCTCTTTCCAACCTCCTCCAGAAGCATGTCAAGTATGTCTGGACGCCTGAGTGTGACGTCGCTTTCAACACCCTCAAAGAGAAGCTAGTCACAGCTCCTGTTTTGACTCCTCCTTATGAATCCAAGCCATTCGAAGTATTCTGTGATGCTTCCCTTCAAGGTCTCGGTGCTGTGTTGATGCAAGAGAAAAAAGTTGTGGCCTATACCTCTCGTCAGTTGAAGCCCAACGAAAAGAACTACCCCACTCATGATCTTGAGTTGGCGGCAGTTGTCCATGCATTGATAACATGGAGAAATCTCTTATTGGGAAGGCAAGTGGACATTTTCACCGATCACAAGAGCCTGAAGCATATCTTCACTCAACCCAACCTTAACCTCAGGCAAACTCGATGGGTTGAAATGATTCAAGAGTACAATCTGAGTATCGAATATACTCCTGGCAAGGCGAATGTGATTGCAGATGCTCTGAGCAGAAAGGCTTATTGCAACAGTCTAATTCTCAAGCCGTTTCAACCGGATCTTTGTGAAGCCTTCCGCAAGCTGAATCTTCAAGTTGTTCCTCAAGGCTTTCTTGCCAACCTCATAGTCTCTCCTACATTGGAAGATCAAATTCGTGAGGCACAACTCCTGGATACCATGGTGAAGAAGGTGAAACATGGTATTGACAAGGGCATTCCCAAATACAAGTGCTATCGCTTGGATGACAAAGATACTCTTTTCTTCGAGGATCGAATTGTGGGTCCAATAGGTGATCTGAGAAAAGTCATCATGAATGAGGCACACAATTCCCTCCTATCTATTCATCCTGGAAGTACAAAGATGTACCATGACCTCAAGCAGTCATATTGCTGGACTCGAATGAAGCGAGAGATTTCTCAATTCGTGAATGAATGTGATGTCTGCAGAAGAGTGAAAGCAGAACACCAAAGACCAGCTGGTCTCCTCCAACCTCTTGCTATTCCGGAATGGAAGTTTGACCATATCGAGATGGACTTTGTGATTGGTTTTCCTAAGTCCAAGCATGGAAATGATGCTATCTTCGTTGTCATTGACAAGCTTACTAAAGTGGCTCATTTTCTTCCTATCAAAGAATCTATCACAGCAGCTCAGCTGGCAGAGCTATACACCTCCAGAATTGTCTCCTTGCACGGCATTCCACAATTGATATCTTTAGATCATGGAAGCATCTTCACTTCTAAGTTCTGGGACTCCTTTCAAAAGGACATGGGCTCCAACATTCATTTCAGCACAGCTTTCCATCCTCAAACAAGTGGCCAAGTCGAGCGAGTCAATCAAATCCTTGAAGATATGCTCAGGGCTTGTGTCATCTCTTTTGGTATGAAGTGGGAAGATTGTCTTCCATATGCCGAGTTTTCCTACAACAACAGCTTCCAAGCAAGTTCAGGCAAGGCCCCATTCGAAATTCTCTATGGCAGAAAGTGTCGTACTCCTCTCAACTGGTCTGAGACAGGTGAATGCCAACTTCTTGGCAACGACTTGATCACAGAAGCCGAAGAAATGTGCAAAGTCATTCGTGAGAATCTCAAAGCCGCGCAATAGCGACAAAAGAGTTACTATGATAGCAAGCACCGTGACATGGCTTTTGAAATCGAAGACCATGTCTATCTCCGTGTCTCTCCAATGAAAGGCACTCGTCGCTTCGGTATCAAAGGGAAGCTTGCCCCTAGATACGTGGGTCCTTTCAAGATCATTGGCAAAAGAGGCGATCTCGCCTATCAATTTGAGCTTCCATCCAACTTTGCAAACGTGCACGATGTGTTTCACGTGTCACAGCTTCGCAAGTGCTTCAAGACTCCTGAGCGCACTATCATCTTTGAAGAGATCGACCTCCAAGAAGATCTCTCTAATCATGAGCATCCCGTTGCTATTCTTGAAGAAACCGAGCGCAAGACTCGCAACAAGTCAATCAAATTCCTAAAAGTGAAGTGGTCACACCATTCCGACCGAGAAGCCACATGGGAGCGCGAGGATCACCTCCGTTCCGAATATCCGGAGTTCTTTCAGTCCTAGATCTCTGGACGAGATCCTCTTGTAGTGGTGGAGTGTTGTAACACCCCGGATGTATCTTTCCATCTTTGTATCTCCAACTCTTGCCATTTTCGGCTATGCGATATGATATTTCCCTCCGTGGTTGGGTTTTGTCTTTTGTTTTGCATTTGATTCATGTCATGCATATCATATCATGTCATCCTGTGCATTCCATTTTGCATACATGTTCGTCTCATGCATCCGAGCCTTTTCCCCGTTGTCCGTTTCGCAATCCGACACTCCCACATGCACCGGCGCACCCCTCTTGTCACTTTTCATGTGCGGGTGTTAAACGTTCTCGGAATGGACCGAGCCTTGCCAAGCGGCCCTGATATAGCACAGGTAGACCACCTGTCAAGTTTCGGGTCATTTGGAGCTCGTTTGGTACTCCAAAGGTTATCCGCATATCCGCAAAGGCCTCTTTTAAGTTGCAGCCCAACACCCCTCCAAAACAGCCCAATAACCCATCTAAGTCACTTCCATGCTCTCCGTCGTCGGATCACGATCATGTGGGCGAAAACCGCACCTCATTTGGACTCTCCTAGCTCCCTCTACCTATATATATGCCTCCCCCTCCGAAATTCACGGGCAAACCCTAAAAAAATCCCTCTCCGCGCCGCCGGACACGTCCGGACGGAGCCGGACGCGTCCACCGCCGCGCCCCCGGTGAATCAGGCCCTGCCGCGCCCCCGCGCCGCC
>NC_057804.1:575158863-575165061 GCF_018294505.1 Triticum aestivum | reverse complement strand
GCTCCGCGCCTCCGGCCGCCCGGCCCCGTCCTTCCCCGACTCCGACAGCCGCCGCCCCGGCCGCCTCCGACTCTGGCGACCCGCTCCGGCGTCAACCTCGATCCGCGCGCGCAGCCAGATCCAGATCCAGCGGTTGACTTCTCCCCCCCGTTTTTTCGTCTATCCTAATCTGTGTTAAAATTGTTGCTTTTTCATCGCATCACATCTTCGCACCCGCGGCTCCGTTTTGGGCGTGTAGCATACCGAATTGTTCGCCTCGAAGAGTACATCATTTCATTCCATTGCATCATTTATATTTGAGCTCATTTTGATGCCCGAAATGCTGTTGGAAGAGGGCTTCATAATGTTAGTTTCAGAATCTTATCGGCACGAGCTCTTTTGTCATTTTTGCCATGATTGATGTGTGCATCCTATGAACTTGGTCCCTAAATGTGTTTTGAACTAGGCTATGTCTTCTTTACAGAGGTGGTTACCTTGTATTTTTGTGATCATTGTGGTGACTAACACAAGCACGCAAACTAGGCTTCATGATAATGCTGATTTTAGTCCCTGTTCTGCTGTAATTTTGATGTCATGTAAACATGTTGCTACAGAGAGATCCATGCATAATTTGAGATACTTCAGTAAGGGTGTTTTGAAAACATGGTTATGATCTATCCATCCATGGTCCTGGTTGCAATTATGGAGTAGTCTAGCATGTAATTTTCGTGGTCTACGTTTTCTTCAAAATGTTTCCTGGCAGATTGTTTACATGTTATTCAATTTGGCCAAGGTTGTTGTAGTTGATCCCGGTATGCTATGATATTGTTTATTGCCATGTATAGCTTATATGACATGTCTTCTTGATGGATGTATGCTTAGTTTATCATGAAGTGCTCTGTAGTGAGTGCATCGAGCTCACGAAGGTGCCTTCGTAATTCTGTCAATGCCATGCTTTGTTTGCTGAATGTGTTAACGAAACTTGCTATATTCACATGGGTGCCATCATATTTTCTGGTCCTTTTTGGCTTATGGTCAGTAAGGGACTTTTGATCTATGATTTGAGTAGATTCATGCCATGCCTTTCTTTGCTATTATAAGTTCCTGTAGCATGTTGATAACCTGCTCTGAACATTGCTTCGTGATGTTGTTTATGCCATGTCCAACTTGATATTTTTTGCACTTTCACCATGCTTGTTTGAACCTGTTATGATGTGATTTAGCCGTAGCTTAGTGTTCCTCTTTTGTAAAGCATCTCCTATAGATCACTTCCATATGCTTTGTTTTTATGTTGGGGTGCTGTAGCATAGTTTCTTGTTGCATGCTAAGTAGCTTCGTGCTGTTAAACGTAGCTTTGTGCCATTCTTGTTTTGCTTGCCATTTGCAAACCGTGCATCCGAATCCGGTGATCTTTATATCGATTTCAACCGAAATCATCTCATCTTTCCAGCGGCATACTTGGTTTGCCAAGTTGATGCCTTGTTCATCCTTTTTCCTCCCGAAGCACGCATATGCATTGCATATCACATCTCGCATATCATGACATGTATTGCATCATGTTGTTTGTGCATTGCACCGTGATTTATTGTGGTTCCTTTGCTTGTGTTCTTGCTTTGGGTAGATCCGGGAGACGAGTACATGCATGAGGAACCTGTTGAGTACGCTAACGAGGATCCATCCTTTGACAACTCTGAGAACCTTGCAGGCAAGATGACCATACCTTCGATATCACTTCTATCTTTGCTTGCTAGTAGTCGCTCTATTCCTATGTTAGCTCTACCTGCCTTTGTTTACCATGCCTACCTATTGCCATGTCAAACCTCTAACCAACCTGTCCCAGCAACCGTTGTTTGGCTATGTCACCGCTTTTGCTCAGCCCCTCTTATAGTGTTGTTAGTTTGCAGGTGAAGATGAAGTTTGTTCCTGGGCGGAACTTGGTTATTTTGGGATATCACAATATCTCCTGTTTAAATTAATGCACCTTATATACTTGGTAAAGGGTGGAAGGCTCGGCCTTATGCCTGGTGACTTGTTCCACTCTTGCCGCCCTAGTTTCCATCATACCGGTGTTATGTTCCTTGATTTTGCGTTCCTTACACAGTTGGGTGATTTATGGGACCCCCTTAACAGTTCGCTTTGAATAAAACTCCTCCAGCAAGGCCCAACCTTGGTTTTACCATTTGCCACCTAAGCCCTTTTCCCTTGGGTTTTCGCGAGCCCAAGGGTCATCTTTATTTAACCCCTCGGGCCAGTGCTCCTTCGAGTGTTGGTCCAACCTGGGCGATGTCCGGCGTCCCCTGGGCAACCTGGCTCTGATACCAACTTGTAACACCCGCGATGCGGCTAACACCAAAATGATGGCTCCAGATGTTTCTATCAAGATGGGCGACTATAGATTTCTATCTTCTCCAATGGTTCTTGGCGACTCTGATATTGATCTAATTCTTGGGATGGACTGGCTTTCTAAGCACAAGGCTCAGCTTGATTGTGCTGCCAGGCAGATTCAATTGACACACCCTTCTAAGGATGTTATCATGTGTGCCACTCGTGATGACACCATTCGGTTGTTTTCTCTCAATGAGAAGGGCGAGTTGGATGCTATTTCTCAAATTCCAGTCGTTTGTGAGTACCAAGATGTCTTTCCAGAAGAGCTTCCGGGTATGCCTCCTCATCGGCCAGTCGAGTTCGTTATTGATCTTGAGCCTGGAACGGAACCCGTTTGCAAGCGTCCATACAAGCTTGGACCCAAGGAGCTGAAAGAATTGAAGAAGCAGCTCGATGAACAAGAGCGTCTGGGTTTGATCAGACCGAGTTCTTCCCCATGGGGTTGTGGAGTTCTTTTTGTCTATAAGAAGGATGGCACGCACCGACTTTGCGTCGATTATCGTCCATTATACAAGAAGACAATCAAGAACAAGTACCCACTTCCCAACATCAATGAGCTTTTCGAGCAACTCAAAGGTGCTAAAGTCTTCTCCAAGCTTGACCTTCGTATGGGTTATCATCAGATTCGCATTCATGAAGAAGATATTCCCAAGACAACATTCAGAACAAGCTATGGTTCTTATGAATATACTGTCATGTCTTTCAGCCTTGTCAATGCTCCTCCAACATTCTCTCGCATGATGAACTTTATCTTCAACCCCTACACCAATGAATTCGTCCTTGTGTATCTCGATGATATCTTGGTCTTCTCCAAGAATAAGCAGGATCATGCCAAACATTTGCGATTGGTGCTCGACAAGCTCAGAGAGCATCAATTCTATGCGAAGTTTTCCAAATGTGAGTTCTGGCTTGATGAAGTTCTTTATCTTGGTCATATCATCTCTGCCAAGGGCATTGCTGTTAATCCCCCGAAGGTTTCTGTAGTTGTGAATTGGGAACCTCCTCAGAATGTCAAGCAGCTCCGCAGTTTTCTCAGTCTTGCAAGCTATTGCCGAAGATTCGTTGAGAACTTCTCTAAGATTGCAAAGCCTCTTTCCAACCTCCTCCAGAAGCATGTCAAGTATGTCTGGACGCCTGAGTGTGATGTCGCTTTCAACACCCTCAAAGAGAAGCTAGTCACAGCTCCTGTTTTGACTCCTCCTTATGAATCCAAGCCATTCGAAGTATTCTGTGATGCTTCCCTTCAAGGTCTCGGTGCTGTGTTGATGCAAGAGAAAAAAGTTGTGGCCTATACCTCTCGTCAGTTGAAGCCCAACGAAAAGAACTACCCCACTCACGATCTTGAGTTGGCGGCAGTTGTCCATGCATTGATAACATGGAGACATCTCTTATTGGGAAGGCAAGTGGACATTTTCACCGATCACAAGAGCCTCAAGCATATCTTCACTCAACCCAACCTTAACCTCAGGCAAACTCGATGGGTCGAAATGATTCAAGAGTACAATCCGAGTATCGAATATACTCCTGGCAAGGCGAATGTGATTGCAGATGCTCTGAGCAGAAAGGCTTATTGCAACAGTCTAATTCTCAAGCCGTTTCAACCGGATCTTTGTGAAGCCTTCCGCAAGCTGAATCTTCAAGTTGTTCCTCAAGGCTTTCTTGCCAACCTCATAGTCTCTCCTACTTTGGAAGATGAAATTCGCGAGGCACAACTCCTGGATACCATGGTGAAGAAGGTGAAACATGGTATTGACAAGGGCATTCCCAAATACAAGTGCTATCGCTTGGATGACAAAGATCCTCTTTTCTTCGAGGATCAAATTGTGGTTCCAAAAGGTGATCTGAGAAAAGTCATCATGAATGAGGCACACAATTCCCTCCTATCTATTCATCCTGGAAGTACAAAGATGTACCATGACCTCAAGCAGTCATATTGCTGGACTCGAATGAAGCGAGAGATTTCTCAATTCGTGAATGAATGTGATGTCTGCAGAAGAGTGAAAGCAGAACACCAAAGACCAGCTGGTCTCCTCCAACCTCTTGCTATTCCGGAATGGAAGTTTGACCATATCGAGATGGACTTTGTGATTGGTTTTCCTAAGTCCAAGCGTGGAAATGATGCTATCTTCGTTGTCATTAACAAGCTTACTAAAGTGGCTCATTTTCTTCCTATCAAAGAATCTATCACAGCAGCTCAGCTGGCAGAGCTATACACCTCCAGAATTGTCTCCTTGCACGGCATTCCACAATTGACATCTTTAGATCATGGAAGCATCTTCACTTCTAAGTTCTGGGACTCCTTTCAAAAGGCCATGGGCTCCAACATACGTTTCAGCACAGCTTTCCATCCTCAAACAAGTGGCCAAGTCGAGCGAGTCAATCAAATCCTTGAAGATATGCTCAGGGCTTGTGTCATCTCTTTTGGTATGAAGTGGGAAGATTGTCTTCCATATGCCGAGTTTTCCTACAACAACAGCTTCCAAGCTAGTTCAGGCAAGGCCCCATTCGAAATTCTCTATGGCAGAAAGTGTCGTACTCCTCTCAACTGGTCTGAGATAGGTGAATGCCAACTTCTTGGCAACGACTTGATCACAGAAGCCGAAGAAATGTGCAAAGTCATTCGTGAGAATCTCAAAGCCGCGCAATAGCGACAAAAGAGTTACTATGATAGCAAGCATCGTGACTTGGCTTTTGAAATCGAAGACCATGTCTATCTCCGCGTCTCTCCAATGAAAGGCACTCATCGCTTCGGTATCAAAGGGAAGCTTTCCCTTAGATACGTGGTTCCTTTCAAGATCATTGGCAAAAGAGGCGATCTCGCCTATCAATTTGAGCTTCCATCCAACTTTGCAAACGTGCACGATGTGTTTCACGTGTCACAGCTTCGCAAGTGCTTCAAGACTCCTGAGCACACTATCAACTTTGAAGAGATCGACCTCCAAGAAGATCTCTCTTATCATGAGCATCCCGTTGCTATTCTTGAAGAAACCGAGCGCAAGACTCGCAACAAGTCAATCAAATTCCTAAAAGTGAAGTGGTCACACCATTCCGACCGAGAAGCCACCTGGGAGCGCGAGGATCACCTCCGTTCCGAATATCCGGAGTTCTTTTAGTCCTAGATCTTGGGACGAGATCCTCTTGTAGTGGCGGAGTGTTGTAACACCCCGGATGTATCTTTCCATCTTTGTATCTCCAACTCTTGCCATTTTCGGCTATGCGATATGATATTTCCCTCCGTGGTTGGGTTTTGTCTTTTTTTTGCATTTTATTCA
The DNA here is from genome assembly GCF_018294505.1 of Triticum aestivum. Classification (NCBI taxonomy): domain Eukaryota; kingdom Viridiplantae; phylum Streptophyta; class Magnoliopsida; order Poales; family Poaceae; genus Triticum; species Triticum aestivum. The sequence continues at coordinate 575,159,425 of NC_057804.1, read as the reverse complement.
TGTCATGCATATCATATCATGTCATCATGTGCATTCCATTTTGCATACGTGTTCGTCTCATGCATCCGAGCTTTTTCCACGTTGTCCGTTTCGCAATCCGACACTCCCACATGCACCGGCGCACCCCTGTTGTCACTTTTCGTGTGCGGGTGTTAAACGTTCTCGGAATGGACCGAGCCTTGCCAAGTGGCCCTGGTATAGCACAGGTAGACCACCTATCAAGTTTCGGGTCATTTGGAGCTCGTTTGGTACTCCAACGGTTATCCGCATATTCGCAAAGGCCTCTTTTAAGTTGCAGCCCAACACCCCTCCAAAACAGCCAAATAACCCATCTAAGTCACTTCCATGCTCTCCGTCATCGGATCACGATCGTGTGGGCGAAAACCGCACCTCATTTGGACACTCCTAGCTCCCTCTACCTATATATATGCCTCCCCCTCCGAAATTCACGGGCAAACCCTAAAAAAATCCCTCTTCGCGCTGCCGGACACGTCCGGACGGAGCCGGACGCGTCCGCCGCCGCGCCCCCGGTGAATCAGGCCCTGCCGCGTGGCCTCCGCCG
>NC_057804.1:575121556-575158652 GCF_018294505.1 Triticum aestivum | reverse complement strand
CCGGCCCCGTCCTTCCCCGACTCCGGCAGCCACTGCCCCGGCCGCCTCCGACTCCGGCGACCCGCTCCGGCGATGACCTCGATCCGCATGTGCAGCCAGATCCAGATCCAGCGGTTGACTTCTTCCCCCCCTTTTTTCATCTGTCCTAATCTGTGTTAAAATTGTTGCTTTTTCATCGCATCACATCTTCGCACCCGCGGCTCCGTTTTGGGCGTGCAGCATACTGAATTGTTCGCCTCGAAGAGTACATCATTTCATTCCATTGCATCATTTACATTTGAGCTCATTTTGATGCCCGAAATGCTGTTGGAAGAGGGCTTCATAATGTTAGTTTCAAAATCTTATCAGCACGAGCCCTTTTGTCATTTTTGCCATGATTGATGTGTGCATCCTATGAACTTGGTCCCTAAATGTGTTTTGAACTAGGCTATGTCTTCTTTACAGAGGTGTTTACCTTGTATTTTTGTGATCATTGTGGTGACTAACACAAGCATGCAAACTAGGCTTCGTGATAATGCTGATTTTAGTCCCTGTTCTGCTGTAATTTTTATGTCATGTAAACATGTTGCTACAGAGAGATCCATGCATAATTTGAGATACTTCAGTAAGGGTGTTTTGAAAACATGGTTATGCTCTATCCATCCATGGTCCTGGTTGCAATTATGGAGTAGTCTAGCATGTAATTTTCGTGGTCTACTTTTGCTTCAAAATATTTCCTGGCAGATTGTTTACATATTCAATTTGGCCAGGGTTGTTGTAGTTGATCCGGGTATGCTATGATGTTGTTTCTTGCCAAGTATATCTTCTATGACATGTCTTATTGATGGATGTATGCTTAGTTTATCATGAAGTGCTCTGTAGTGAGTGCATCGAGCTCACGAAGGTGCCTTCGTAATTCTGTCAATGCCATGCTTTGTTTGCTGAATCTGTTAACGAAACTTGCTATGTTCACATGTGTGCCATCATATTTTCTGGTCCTTTTTGGCTTATGGTCAGTAAGGGACTTTTGATCTATGCTTTGAGTAGATTTATGCCATGCCTTTCTTTGCTATTATAAGTTCCTGTAGCATGTTGATAACCTGTTCTGAACATTGCTTCGTGATGTTGTTTATGCCATGTCCAACCTGATATTTTTTGCACTTTCTCCATGCTTGTTTGAACCTGTTATGATGTGATTTAGCCGTAGCTCAGTGTTCCTCTTTTGTAAAGCATCTCCTGTAGATCACTGCCATATGCTTTGTTTTTATGTTGGGGTGCTGTAGCATAGTTTCTTGTTGCATGCTAAGTAGCTTCGTGCTGTTAAACGCAGCTTTGTGCCATTCTTGTTTTGCTTGCCATTTGCAAACCGTGCATCCGAATCCGGTGATCTTTATATCGATTTCAACCGAAATCATCTCATCTTTCCAGCGGCATACTTGGTTTGCCAAGTTGATGCCTTGTTCATCCTTTTTCCTCCCGAAGCACGCATATGCATTGCATATGACATCTCGCATATCATGACATGTATTGCATCATGTTGTTTGTGCATTGCACCGTGATTTATTGTGGTTCCTTTGCTTGTGTTCTTGCTTTGGGTAGAGCCGGGAGACGAGTACGTGCACGAGGAACCTGTTGAGTACGCTAACGAGGATCCGGCCTTCGATAACTCTGAGAACCTTGCAGGCAAGATGACCATACCTTCGATATCACTTCTATCTTTGCTTGCTAGTACTCGCTCTATCGCTATGTTAGCTCTACCTGCCTTTGTTTACCATGCCTACCTATTGCCATGTCAAACCTCTAACCAACCTGTCCCAGCAACCATTGTTTGGCTATGTCACCGCTTTTGCTCAGCCCCTCTTATAGCGTTGTTAGTTGCAGGTGAAGATGAAGTTTGTTCCTGGGCGGAACTTGGTTATTTTGGGATATCACAATATATCCTGTTTAAATTAATGCACCTTATATACTTGGTAAAGGGTGGAAGGCTCGGCCTTATGCCTGGTGACTTGTTCCACTCTTGCCGGCCTAGTTTCCGTCATACCGGTGTTATGTTCCTTGATTTTGCGTTCCTTACACGGTTGGGTGATTTATGGGACCCCCTTAATAGTTCGCTTTGAATAAAACTCCTCCAGCAAGGCCCAACCTTGGTTTTACCATTTGCCACCTAAGCCCTTTTCCCTTGGGTTTTCGTGAGCCCAAGGGTCATCTTTATTTAACCCCCCGGGCCAGTGCTCCTTCGAGTGTTGGTCCAACCTGGGCGATGTCCGGCATCCCCTAGGCAACTAGGGTCTATACCAACCCGACGTCTTGCCCATCCGGTGTGCCCTGAGAACGAGATACGTGCGACTCCTATCGGGATTTGTCGGCACATCGGGCGGCTTTGCTGGTCTTGTTTTACCATTGTCGAAATGTTTTGCGAACCAGGATTCCGAGACTGATCGGGTCTTCCCGGGAGAAGGTTTATCCTTCGTTGACCGTGAGAGCTTGTGATGGGCTGAGTTGGGACACCCCTACAGGGTATATGATCTTTTGAAAGCCGTGCCCGTGGTTATGAGGCAAATGGGAATTTGTTAATGTCTGGTTGTAGATAACTTGACACTTGACCTCTTTAAAATGCATCAACCATGTGTGTAGCCGTGATGGTCTCTTCTCGGCGGAGTCCGGGAAGTGAACACGGTTTGAGTTATGCTTGACGTAAGTAGTTTCAGGTTCATTTCTTGATCACTTCTAGTTTCTTGACCGATGCGTTGCTTCTCTTCTCGCTCTCACTTGCGTATGTTAGCCACCATATATGCTTAGTGCTTGCTGCAGCTCCACCATATTACCCCTTACCTACCTATGAGCTTAAATAGTCTTGATCTCGCAGGTGTGAGATTGCTGAGTCCCCGTGGCTCACAGATTCTACCAAAACAGATGCAGGTGCCGAGGATACTGGCGTAGATGGCGAAACTGAGCTGAAGTGGGAATTTGATGAGGCCCTTGGTCGTTACTATGTTTCGTTTCCAGATGATCAGTAGAGGAGCCCAGTCGGGACGATCGGGGATCTAGCATTCGGGGTTGTCTTCTTTTCATTTGAACTTGACCGTAGCCGGTCTATGAGTGTACTTTGAATGATGTATGATCTTAAATTATGTATTGTGTGAAGTGGCGATTGTAAGCCAACTCTCTTTATCCCATTCTTGTTCATTACATGGGATTGTGTGAAGATGACCCTTCTTGCGACAAAACCACCATACGGTTATGCCTCTAAGTCGTGCTCCGACACGTGGGAGATATAGCCGCATCGTGGGTGTTACACCATGGACCCAACTCTGAGCTCCAAATTATTCATATCGCAGTTCTTGATCGGTCTTAAGGATGAGTTGAGATTGGGAGTTCGGTTGCAGGCACCAACCAACATCACTCGTGCCGCCGTGTTCGCCCGTATCCAGGAAGAAGAGATTGAGAAGCAGCGCACCACGCGTCCGTGCATCACACCTGTGGGATGACCACCACCAACTGCACCACCAGTAGCCGCCGTACCAGCTCGTGCTGCAGCCGCACCATGGCAAGGGGGCGATGACTACGCACGGGAGCGCCAACTATGCGAGTTCAGAAGAGCAAACGGTCTCTGTTTTCACTGCAGGGACAAATACTCGAGGGAGCATCAGTGCAAACGCACCGGCCAAATTCTGATGATTGAGGTAGGCGACTTTGGGGAGATTCTGTCGGATGATATAGTCCACACCTTACATCTGCTCGATGCTGTGCATGCACAAGAACCATAATGCTGCTCACTGTCGCAGCAAGCATTGTCAGGAGAGGAAACTCCCTCCATCGCCTCCGAGCATAAGTCGGTGATCAGATCACCCTCCTCTTGGTTGATTCGAGGAGTACACACAGTTTCATCAGTGAAACTTTCTCACGCGCCTGAAAGTTCAGACAGAAAAACTGCCACCAGTTTCAGTTCATGTCGCCAATGGCCAGAAACTGTTGTGCAATCAACTGGTGAGAGGACTGGAATGGCAAGTGCCCGGCCACACCTTCCACACCGATCTCCGCATGCTTCTGCTCAGCGCCTACATGGAGTGATGGGAATCGATTGGCTGGCAGCTCACAGTCCCATGAACTGTCACTGGCAGGAGAAAACCATTGCATTTGAAACCGAGGGCAAACAAGTGCATTTGCAAGGCGTGCGTACATCCGATCTACCCCCCATCGTTGAACTGGATGCTTACGAGTTACATCACATGGAAGTAGCCAACAACATTTGGAAACTTTGGTTACAGTGGAGCGAACTGACAAACCTGAACCTGCACCTCCACCTCCCAACATTCAGAAACTCCTGTCTGAATATGCAGATGTGTTCTCTGAACCCAAAGTATTGCTGAAAGTGCAACTAATCCCGGGTTGTTTTGGTAATTCATAACAACATATAGATCATTGAACTAATATTATTTCAGGATCAACATTTTAGAAAGTTCAATGGTTGGTATGTTATGGACCAGAGATGTGGACCCCTCAAAATGCTAAGGACACATATTGGCAAAAGCTCAAGACTCTACATTTTCATTTAAGTGATCTAAGATCACATTGAGTCCATAGGAAAAGCCAATACTATTAAAAGGAGATGGGGTGTTGTTTAATGGATTGCTTGCTCAAAATGCTAGTGATATGCTCCAAAAGCACTCAACCACTTTCTCATTTCCACATATGTCCTAAACCTAAAGTCAAACTCGGCCCCACCAATTTGATCTATCCTGCGCCACTGAGTTCACTTGACATAGCCATATCCACAAACCCTAATCAATTCGGTCTTACCGATAGAGATCTAGGTCTCACTGAGATGGGATTGCAAACTTTCTGTTTCCCTTTGTAATGTTTTGGTCTAACTGAGATGAGCGACCGGTCCCACCGAGTTCGTAGTGCAAACTCTCTATTTCCTTTTCATAACGTTTTGGTCTAACCGAGATGAGCGATCAGTCCCACCGAGTTTGCTTGACCAATTCTCTGTTTGCTTATTACTAAAATCGGTCTCACCGAGTTCATGTGATCGGTCTCATCGAGATGAGGTTTTGCCCTAACCCTAGCTCATCGGTCTCACAAAGTTGACGTTGTCGGTCCCACCGAGAACTCTAACGTTCACATTTTTAACCATATCGGTCTGACCGAGTTTCCCTATTCGGTCCCATCGAGTTTGGAAGATTCTATGTAATGGCTAGATTTTGTGTGGAGGCTATATATACCCCTCCACCCCCTTCTCCATTTGAGAGAGAGCCATCAGAACATGCCTACACTTCCATTACTCATTTTCTGAGAGAGAACCACCTACTCATGTGTTGAGACCAAGACATTCCAATCCAACCACAAGAATCTTGATCTCTAGCCTTCCCCAAGTTGCTTTCAACTCAAATCATCTTTCCACCATAGCCAAATCTGTTAGAGAGGGTTGAGTGTTGGGGAGACTATCATTTGAAGAACAAGAGCAACGAGTTCATCATCAACACACCATCTATTACCTTTTTGAGAGTGGTGTCTCCTAGATTTGTTAGGTGTCACTTGGGAGCCTCCGTCAAGATTGTGGAGTTGAACCAAGGAGTTTCTAAGGGAAAGGAGATCGCCTACTTCGTGAAGATCTACCCAAGCGAGGCAAGTCCTTCGTGGGCGATGGCCATGGTGGGATAGACAAGGTTACTTCTTCATGGACCCTTTGTGGGTGGAGCCCTCCGTAGGGATGATGCAGTATAGCGACCGTATGTATTTCCCTCAGTGATGAGACCAAGGTTATCAAACCAGTAGGAGAACCTCCTCACACCACGTAAACAACACCTGCACATAAGTAACAAATACTCGCAACCCCAGTGTTAAAGGGGTTGTCAATCCCTTTCGGGTACGGCGCCTCTAGTGGGCAAATAACGTGAGGTAAAAAGTGGTAAATAGGATAAATAGATCGCGGAACAAATAAATCTCAGCAAAGTATTTTTGTATTTTTGGTTTAATAGATCTGAAAATAAATGCAAGGGAAAATAGGTCGCAAAGGCAAATATGATGAAAGAGACCCGAGGGCCATAGGTTTCACTAGTGGCTTCTCTCGAGAAAAATAGCAAACGGTGGGAAAACTATTACTGTTGGGCAATTGATAGAACTTCAAATAATCATGATGATATCCAGGCAATGATCATTATATAGGCATCACGTCCAATATTAGTAGACCGACTCCTGCCTGCATCTACTACTATTACTCCACACATCGACCGCTATCCAGCATGCATCTAGTGTATTAGGTTCATGAGAAAATGGAGTAATGCATTAAGAACAATGACATGATGTAGACAAGATCCGTTTATCTATTGCGGCAGATATAGATCTCATATTGTTATCCTTAGTAGCAACGATACATACGTGTCGGTTCCCTTTCTGTCACTGGGATCAAGCACCGTAAGATCAAATCCACTACAAAGCACCTCTTCCCATTGCAAGATAAATAGATCAAGTTGGCCAAACAAAACCCAAATATCGGAGAAGAAATACGAGACTATAAGCAATCATGCATATAAGAGATCAAAGAAGACTCAAATAAGTTTCATGGATAAAAACATAGATCTGATCATAAACTCAAAGTTCATCAGATCCCAACAAACACACCGCCAAAAGACTTACATCATATGGATCTCCAAGAGACCATTGTATTGATAAACAAAAGAGAGAGAGAGAGGAAGCCATCTAGCTACTAACTACGGACCCATAGGTCTACAAGAACTACTCACGCATCATAGGAGAGGCACCAATGGAAGTGGTGAACCCCTCCATGATGGTGTCTAGATTGGATCTTGGTGGTTCTGGACTCCGCGGCGACTGGATCAATATTCCGTCGATGCCCCTAGGGTTTCTGGAATATTTAGGTATTTATAGAGCAAAGAGGCGGTTCAGAGGGCACCCGAGGTGGGCACAACTATTCGGGAATGCGGTAATTTCAAAAAATTCCTACGATCACGTAAGATCTACCACTAGGTGGTGCGTAGCAACGAGAGGGGAGAGTGTTGTCTACGTACCCTTGTAGACCGAAAGCGGAAGTGTTATGACAATGCAGTTGATGTAGTCGTACGTCTTCACGATCCGACCAATCCTAGCACCGAAGGTACGGCACCTCCACGATCTGCACATGTTCAGCTTGGTGACGTCCCACGAACTCTAGATCCAACTGAGGTCGAGGGAGAGTTTCGTCAGCACAATAGCGTGGTGATGGTGATGATGAAGTTACCGGCGTAGGGCTTCGCCTAAGCACTACGACGATATGACTGAGGTGTGTAACTGTGGAGGGGGGCACCGCACACGGCTAAACAATCAACTTGTGTGTCTATGGGCTGCCTCTCTCCCCCATATATAAAGGAGTGGAGGAGGGGGAGGGTCGGCCCTCTCATGGCGCGCCCAAGGGGGGAGTCCTACTCCCGGTGGGAGTAGGATTCCCCCTTCCCTAGTTGGAGTAGGAAAGGAAGGAAGGGGGGAGAGAGGGAAGGAAAGGGGGGGGACGCCCCCACCCAATTCGGATTGGGCTTGGGGGGGGGGGCACCCTCCACCTGGCCGCCTCCTCCTCTCTCCCACTAAGGCCCAATAAGGCCCATACACTCCCCCGGGGGTTCCGGTAACCCCCCAACACTCCGGTTTTATCCGAAACTTCTCCAGAACACTTCCGGTGTCCGAATATAGTCGTCCAATATATCAATATTTATGTCTCGGCCATTTCGAGACTCATCATCATGTTCGTGATCACATCCGGGACTCCGAACAATCTTCGGTACATCAAAGAACATAAACTCATAATACCAATTGTCATCGAACGTTAAGCGTGCGGACCCTACGGGTTCGAGAACTATCTAGACATGACCGAGACACGTCTCTGGTCAATAACCAATAGCGGAACCTGGATGCTCATATTGGTTCCCACATTTTCTACGAAGATCTTTATCGGTCAAATCGCATAACAACATACGTTGTTCCCTTTGTCATCGGTATGTTACTTGCCCGAGATTGGATCGTCGGTATCTTAATACCTAGTTCAATCTCATTACCGGCAAGTCTCTTTACTCGTTCCGTAATACTTCATCCCGCAACTAACTCATTAGTCACAATGCTTGCAAGGCTTATAGTGATGAGTATTACCGAGAGGGCCTAGAGATACCTCTCCAAAACACGGAGTGACAAATCCTAATCTCGATCTATGCCAACCCAACAAACACCTTCGTATACACCTGTAGAGCACCTTTATAATCACCCATTTACGTTGTGACGTTTGGTAGCACACAAAGTGTTCCTCCAGTATTCGGGAGTTGCATAATCTCATAGTCCGAGGAACTTGTATAAGTCATGAAGAAAGCAGTAGCAATGAAACTGACACGATTATAATGCTAAGCTAACGAATGGGTCATGCCCATCACATCATTCTCCTAATGATGTGATCTCGTTCATCAAATGACAACACATGTCTATGGTTAGGAAACATCACCATCTTTGATTAACGAGCTAGTCAAGTGGAGGCATACTAGGGACTATAGGTTTTGTCTATGTATTCACAGATGTACTAAGTTTCCGGTTAATACAATTATAGCATGAATAATAAACAATTATCATGAATTAAGGAAATAAATAATAACTTTATTATTGCCTTTAGGGCATATTTCCTTTAGTCTCCCACTTGCACTAGAGTCAATAATCTAGATTACATAGTAATGATTCTAACACCCATGGAGCTTTGGTGCTGATCATGTTTTGCTCGTGGATGAGGCTTAGTCAACGGGTCTGCAACATTCAGATCCGTGTGTATCTTGCAAATCTCTATGTCCCCTTCTGACACTTGATGACGGATGGAACTGAAGCGTCTCTTGATGTTCTTGGTTCTCTTGTGAAATCTGGATTCCTTTGCCAAGGCAATTGCACCAGTATTGTCACAAAAGATTTTCATTGGACCCGATGCACTAGGTATGACACCTAGATCGGATATGAACTCCTTCATCCAAACTCCTTCATTTGCTGCTTCTGAAGTAGCAATGTACTCCACTTCACACGTAGATCCCGCCACGACGCTCTGCTTGGAACTGCACCAACTGACAGCTCCTTCATTCAATAAAAATACGTATCCGGTTTGCGACTTAGAGTCATCCGGATCAGTGTCAAAGCTTGCATCGACATAACCGTTTACGACGAGCTCTTTTTCACCTCCATAAAAGAGAAATATATCCTTAGTCCTTTTCAGGTATTTCAGGATGTTCTTGACCGCTGTCCAGTGCTCCACTCCGGGATTACTTTGGTACCTCCCTACTATGCTTATAACAAGACATACATCAGGTCTGGTACACAGCATTGCATACATGATAGAACCTATGGCTGAAGCATAGGGAATGACTTTCATTTTCTCTCTATCTTCTGTAGTGGTCGGGCATTGAGTCTGACTCAACTTCACACCTTGTAACATAGGCAGGTACCCTTTCTTTGACTGATCCATTTTGAACTTCTTCAAAACTTTATCAAGGTATGTGCTTTGTGAAAGTCCAATTAAGCGTATTGATCTATCTCTACAGATCTTGATGCCCAATATGTAAGTAGCTTCTCCAAGGTCTTTCATAGAAAAACTCTTATTTAGGTATCCCTTTATGCTATCCAGAAATTCTATATCATTTCCAATCAACAATATGTCATCTACATATAAGATTAGAAATGCTACAGAGCTCCCACTCACTTTCTTGTAAATAGAGGCTTCTCCAAAAGTCTGTATAAAACCATATTCTTCGATCACACTATCAAAGTGTTTATTCCAACTCCGAGAGGCTTGCTTGCACACTTTGTTAGCACCCTTTGGATCGACAAAACCTTCCGGTTGCATCATATAGAACTCTTCTTCCAGAAATCCATTCAGGAATGCAGTTTTGACATCCATTTGCCAAATTTCATAATCATAAAATACAACAATTGCTAACATGATTCGGACAGACTTAAGCATCGCTACGGGTGAGAAAGTCTCTTCGTAGTCAAGTCCTTGAACTTGTCAAAAACCTTTCGCAACAAGTCGAGCTTTGTAAAAAGTAACTTTACCGTCTACGTCGGTCTTCTTCTATCCATTTATTTTCTATGGCTTGCCAATCATCGGGTAAGTCCACCAAAGTCCACACTTTGTTCTAATACATGGATCTCATCTCAGATTTCATGGCCTCAAGCCATTTCATGGAACCTGGGCTCATCATCGCTTCCTCATAGTTCGTAGGTTCATCATGATCTAGTAACATGACTTCCAGAACAGTATTACCGTACCACTTTGGTGCGGATCTTACTCTGGAAGACCTACGAGGTTCGGTAGTAACTTGATCTGAAGCTTCATGATCATCATCATTAGCTTCCTCACTAATTGGTGTAGGATGATTTATGTGATGAACTACTTTCCAATAAGGGAGAAGGTACAGTTACCTCATCAAGTTGTACTTTCCTCCCACCCACTTCTTTCGAGAGAATCTCCTTCTCTAGAAAGGATCCATTCTTAGCAACAAAGATTTTGCCTTCGAATCTGTGATAGAAGGTGTACCCTACAGTTTCGTTTGGGTATCCTATGAAGACGCACTTCTTCGATTTGGCTTTGAGCTTATCAGGTTGAAGCTTTTTCACATAAGCATCACAGCCCCAAACTTTAAGAAACGACAACTTTGGTTTCTTGCCAAACCACAGTTCATAAGCCGTCGTCTCAACGGATTTTGTTGGTGCCCTATTTAAAGTGAATGCAGCTATCTCTAAAGCATAACCCCAAAATGATAGCGGTAAATCAGTAAGAGACATCATAGATCGCACCATATCTAAAAAAGTACGGTTATGACATTTGGACACATCATTTCGTTGTGGTGTTCGAGGTGGCGTTAATTGTGAAACTATCCCATGTTGTTTCAAATGAAGACCAAACTTGTAAATCAAATATTCTCCTCCACGATCAGATCGTAGAAACTTTATTTTCTTGTTACGATGATTTTCTACTTCACTTTGAAATTCTTTGAACTTTTAAAATGTTTCAGACTTATGCTTCATTAAGTTGATATAACCATATCTGCTCAAATCATCTGTGAAGGTAAGAAAATAACGATGCCCACCACGAGCATCAATACTTATTGGACAACATACATCGGTATGTATTATTTCCAACAAGTCAGTAGCTCGTTCCATTGTTCCGGAGAACGAAGTTTTAGTCATCTTGTCCATAAGGCACGGCTCGCAAGCACCAAGTGATTCATAATGAAGTGATTACAAAAGTCCATCAGCATGGAGTTTCTTCGTGCGCTTTACACTGATATGACCCAAACGGCAGTGCCACAAATAAGTTGCACTATCATTATTAAACTTCGATCTTTTGGCTACAACACTATGAATATGTGTATCACTACTATCGAGATTCAACAAAAAATAGACCACTCAACAAGGGTGCATGACCATAAAAGATATTACTCATATAAATAGAACAACCATTATTCTCTGATTTAAATGAATAAACATCTCGCATTAAACAAGATCCAGATATAACGTTCATGCTCAATGCTGGCACCAAATAACAATTATTCAGGTCTAAAACTAATCCTGATGGTAGATGTAGAGGTAGCGTGCCGACCGCGGTCACATCGACGTTGGAACCATTTCCCACGCGCATCATCACCTCGTCCTTAGCCAATCTTCGCTTAATCCGTAGCCCCTGTTTCGAGTTGCAAATATGAGCAACAGAACCAATATCAAATTCCTAGGCGCTACTACGAGCATTAGTTAAGTACACATCAATAACATGTATATCAAATATACCTTTCACTTTGCCATACTTCTTATCCGCCAAATACTTGGGGCAATTCTGCTTCCAGTGATCAGTCCCTTTGCAGTAGAAGCACTCAGTTTCAGGCTTAGGTCCAAACTTGGGTTTCTTCTCTTGAGCATCAACCTTTTTGTCGTTCTTCTTGAAGTTCCCTTTCTTCCCTTTGCCCTTTTTCTTGAAATTAGTGGTCTTATTGACCATCAACACTTGATGCTCCTTTTTAATTTCTACCTCTGCGGCCTTTAGCATTGGGAAGAGCTCGGGAATAGTCTTGTTCATCCCTTGTCTATTATAGTTCATCACAAAGCCTTTATAGCTTGGTGGTAGTGATTGAAGAACTCCGTCAATGACACAATCAACTGGAAGATCAACTCCCAGCCGAGTCAAGTGATTATGATACGCACACATTTTTGAGTATGTGTTCACTGACATAACTATTCTCCTCCATTTTGCAGTTATAGAACTTGTTGGAGACTTCATATCTATCAAATCGGGCATTTGCTTGAAATATTAACTTCAACTCTTGGAACATCTCATATGCTCCATGACGTTCAAAACGTCTTTGAAGTCCCGATTCTAAGCCGTAAAACATGGCACACTGAACTATTGAGTAGTCACCAGCTTTGCTCTCCCAGATGTTCTTAAGATCATCAGTAGCATCTGTAGCAGGCCTGGCACCCAACGGTTCTTACAAGACGTAGTTCTTTTGTCCAGCAATGAGGATAATCCTCAAGTTACGGACCCAGTCCGTGTAGTAGCTTCCATCATCTTTCAACTTAGCTTTCTCTAGGAACGCATTAAAATCCAAAGGAACGGTAGCACGGCCATTGATCTACAACAACATAGACATGCAAAATACTATCAGGTACTAAGTCCATGAAAAATTAAAGTTCAATTAATCATATTACTTAAGAACTCCCACTTAGATAGACATCCCTCTAATCTTCTAAGTGATCACGTGATCCAAATCAACTAAACCATGTCCGATCATCACGTGAGATGGAGTAGTTTTCAATGGTGAACATCACTATGTTGATCATATCTACTATATGATTCACGCTCGACCTTTCGGTCTCAGTGTTCCGAAGCCATATCTGCATATGCTAGGCTCGTCAAGTTTAACCCGATTATTGTGCATGTGCAAAACTGGCTTGCACCCATTGTATATGAACGTAGAGCTTATCACACCCGATCATCACGTGGTGTCTCGGCACGACGAACTATAGCAACGGTGCATACTCAGGGAGAACACTTGTACCTTGAAATTTAGTAAGGGATCATCTTATAATGGTACCGACATTGTAAGCAAAATAAGGTGCATAAAGGATAAACATCACATGCAATCAAAATATGTGACATGATATGGCCATCATCATCTTGTGCTCATGATCTCCATCACCGAAGCATTGTCATGATCTCCAACGTCATCGGCGCGACACCTTGATTTCCATCATAGCATCGTTGTCGTCTCGCCAACTATTGTTACTATGACTATCGCTACTGCTTAGTGATAAAGTAAAACAATTACATGGCGATTGCATTTCATACAATAAAGCGACAACCATATGGCTCCTGCCAGTTGCCGATAACTTTGTTACAAAACATGATCATCTCATACAACAATTTATATCACATCATGCCTTGACCATATCACATCATAGCAAGCCCTGCAAAAACAAGGTAGACGTCCTCTACTTTGTTGTTGCAAGTTTTATGAGATTGAACTAGGTATTGAGATACCGACAATCGAGTCTCGGGCAAGTAACATTACGATGACAAAGGAAACAACGTATGTTGTTATGCGGTTTGACTGATAAAGATGTTCGTAGAATATGTAGGAACCAATATGAGCATCTAGGTTCTGCTATTGGTTATTGACCGGAGACGTGTTTCAGTTATGTCTACATAGTTCTTAACCCGTAGGGTTCGCACGCTTAACGTTCGATGACGATTGGTATTATGAGTTTACGTAATATGTTGTACCTAAGATTGTTCGGAGTACCGGATGTGATCACGGACATGATGAGGAGTCTCGAAATGGTCGAGACATAAAGATTGATATATTGGACGACTATATTCGGACACCGGAAGTGTTTCGGAGAAGTTTCGGTTAAAACCGGAGTGCCGAAGGGTTACCGGAACCCCCCAGGGAACTAATGGGCCTCGATGGGCCCTGGTGGAGAGAGAGGGGCCGGCCAAGGCAGGCTGCACGCCCCCTCCCCTGAGTCTAAATAGGACAAGGAAGGGGGGCGGCGCCCCCCTTGCCTTCCCTCTCTCCCTCTCCTTCCTTCCCCCTCCCTTCCCTAAGTTGGAAACCTACTAGGAATAGGATTCCTAGTAGGAATCCTACTTGGGGAGCACCCTACAGGGGCCGGCCGGCCTCCCCCTTGCTCCTTTATATACGGGGGAAGGGGGGCACCCTAGAACACACAAGTTGACAATTGTTTTAGCCATGTGCGGTGCCCCCCTCCACAGTTACACACCTCGGTCATATCATCATAGTGCTTAGACGAAGCCGTGTGCTGGTAACTTCATCATCACCGTCACTATGCCGTCGTGCCGATGAAACTCTCCCTCGGCCTCAACTGGATCAAGAGTACGAGGGACGTCTCCGAGCTAAACGTGTGGTGAACGCGAAGGTGCCGTACGTTCGGTGCTTGGATTGGTTTGATCGTGAAGACGTTCGACTACATCAACCGCGTCAACTAAACGCTTCCGCTTTTGGTCTACGAGGGTACGTGGACACAATCTCCCCTCTGATTGCTATGCATCATATAGATAGATCTTGCATGATCGTAGGATTTTTTTTGAAATTACTGCGTTCCCCAACACCCATAGACACACAAGTTGATCTTCAGCCGTGTGCGGTGCCCCCCTCCACAGTTTTCCACCTCGGTCATATCATCGTAATTCTTAGGCAAAGCCCTGCACCGGTAACTTCATCATCACCGTCACCACGCCGTCGTGCTGATGAAACTCTCCCTCGGCCTCAGCTGGATCTAGAGTTCGAGGGATGACACCAAGCTGAACGTGTGCAGATCATGGAGGTGCCATGCGTTCGGTACTTGATCAGTTGGATCGCGAAGACGTTCGACTACATCAACCGCGTTACTTAATGCTTCCGCTTTCGGTCTAGAAGGGTACGTGGACACACTTTCACCTCTCGTTGCTATGCATCACCTAGATAGATCTTGCGTGATCGTAGGAATTTTTTCGAAATTACCACGTTCCCCAACAGTGGTATTAGAGCCAGGTCTATGCGTAGATTATATATGCACGAGTAGAACACAAAGAGTTGTGAGCGATAATAGTCATACTGCTTACCACTAACGTCTTACTTTGATTTGGCGGTATTGTTGGATGAAGCAGCCCGGACCGACATTACATGACTGCGTTCATGAGACTAGTTCTACCGGCGTGCTTTTGCACACAGGTGACTGGCGGGTGTCAGTTTCTCCAACTTTAGTTGAATCGAGTTTGACTATGGCCGGTCCTTGTTGAAGGTTAAAACATCATACTTGACGAAAAATCATTGCGGTTTTGATGCGTAGGTAAGAACGGTTCTTGCTAGAAGCCCGTAGCAGCCATGTAAAACTTGCAACTACAAAGTAGAGGACGTCTAACTTGTTTTTGCAGGGCAAGTTGTGATGTGATATGGTCAAGACATGATGTGATATAATTTGTTGTATGAGATGATCATGTTTTGTTAAAGTTGTCGACAACTGGCAGGATCCTTATGGTTGTCTCTTTATTGCATAAGATGCAAGTGCCATGTAATTGCTTTACTTTATCGCTATGCAATAGCAATACTTGCAAAAGCAATAGTTGGCGAGACGACCATGTGACGACACGTTGATAGAGATCAAGATGATGGAGATCATGGTGTCATGCCGGTGACGATGGAGATCATGATGGTACTTTGGAGATGGAGATCAAAGGCACAAGATGATGATGGCCATACCATGTCACATATTTTGATTGCATGTGATGTTTATCTTTTATATTCTTATTTTGCTTAGTTCGGCGGTAGCATTATAAGATGATCCCTTACTAAAATTTCAAGGTATAAGTGTTCTCCCTGAGTATGCACCGTTGCGACAGTTCTTCGTGTCGAGACACCACGTGATGATCGGGTGTGATAAGCTCTACGTTCACATACAACGAGTGCAAGCCAGTTTTGCACACGCAGAATACTCGGGTTAAACTTGATGAGCCTAGCATATGTAGATATGGCCTCGGAACACTGGAGACCGAAAGGTCGAGCATGAGTCATATAGTAGATATGATCAACATAGTGGTGTTCACCATTGAAAACTACTCCATCTCACGTGATGATCGGACATGGTTTAGTTGATTTGGATCACGTGATCATTTAGATGACTAGAGGGATGTCTATCTAAGTGGGAGTTCTTAAGTAATATGATTAATTGAACTTTAATTTATCATGAACTTAGTCCTGATAGTATTTTGCAAATTATGTTGTAGATCAATAGCTCACGTTATAGCTTCCCTATGATTTTATATGCGTTCTTAGAGAAAACTAAGTTGAAAGATGATAGTAGAAATGATGCAAACTGGGTCCGTGATCTGAGGTGTATCCTTATTGCTGCACAGTAGAATTATGTCCTTGATGCACCGCTAGGTGATAGACCTATTGCAGGAGCAGATGCAGATGTTATGAACGTTTGGCTAGCTCAGTATGATGACTACTTGATAGTTTAGTGCACCATGCTTTACGGCTTAGAACCGGGACTTCAAAGACATTTTGAATGTAATGGAATATATGAGATGTTCCGTGAGTTGAAGTTAATGTTTCAAGCAAATGCCCGAGTTGAGAGATATGAAGTCTCCAACAAGTTCTATAGCTAAAAGATGGAGGAGAATAGCTCAAGCAGTGAGCATGTGCTCAAATTATATGGGTACTACAATCGCTTAAATCAAGTGGGAGTTAATCTTCGAGATAAGACAGTGATTGACAGAGTTCTCTAGTCACCATCACCAAGTTATTGGAACTTCGTGATGAACTATAATATGCAAGGGACACCAAAAGTGATCCCCGAGCTCTTCATGATGCTGAAATCGACGAAGGTAGAAATCAAGCAAAAGCATCAAGCATTGATGATTAAACAAGATCACTAGTTTCAAGAAAAAGGGCAAAGGGAAAGAAAGGGGAACTTCAAGAAGAATGGCAAGCAAGTTGTCACTCCCGTGAAGAAGCCCAAAGTTAGACCTAAGCCTGAAACTGAGTGCTTCTACTGCAAAGGAAATGGTCACTAGAAGCATAACTGCCCCGGATATTTTGGCGGATAAGAAGGATGGCAAAGTGAACAAAGGTATATTTAATATACATGTTATTGATGTGTACCTTACTAGTGCTCATAATAACCGCTGTGTATTTGATACTTGTTCGGTTGCTAAAATTAGTAACTCGAAACAGGAGTTGCAGAATAAATAGAGTCTAGTTGAGGATGAAGTGACAATGAGTGTTGAAGTTGTTCCAAGATTGATATGATCATCATCGTGCACTCCCTAGACTTTCGGGATTAGTGTTGAACCTAAATAAATATTATTTGGTGTTTGCATTGAGCATGAATATGATTAGATCATGTTTATTGCAATACAGTTATTCATTTGAGACAGAGAATAATAGTTATTCTATTTACATGAATAAAAACCTTCCATGGTCATACACCCAATGTTGATGGTTTATTGAATCTTGATTGTAGTGATAAACATATTCATAATATTGATGCCAAAAGATGCAAAGTTGATAATGATAGTGCAACATACTTGTGGCACTGCCATTTAGGTCATATTGGTGTAAAGCGCATGAAGAAACTCCATGTTGATGGGCTTTTAGAATCACTTGATTATGAATCACTTGGTGCTTGCGAACCATGCCTTATGGGCAAGATGACTAAAACTCCATTCTCCGAAACAATGGAACGAGCTAGTGATGTATTGGAAATAATACATACCGATGTATGCGGTCCAATGAGTGTTGATGCTCGTGGCGGGTATCATTATTTTTTGACCTTCACAGATGATTTAAGTAGATATGGGTATATCTAATTAATAAAACACAAGTCTGAAACATTTGAACAGTTCAAAGAATTTCAGAGTGAAGTGGAGAATCATCATAACAAGAAAAAAAAGTTTCTATGATCTGATCATGGAGGAGAATATTTGAGTTACGAGTTTGGCTTTCATTTAAAACAATGTGAAATAGTTTCACAGCTCACGCCACCTAGAACACCACAGCGTAATGGTGTGTCCGAATGTCGTAACTGCACTTTATTTGATATGGTGCGATCTATGATGTCTCTTACCGATTTACCACTATCATTTTGCGGTTATGCATTAGAGACAGCTGCATTCACGTTAAACAGGGCACCATCAAAATCCATTGAGATGACGCCTTATGAATTGTGGTTTGGCAAGAAACCAAAGTTGCCGTTTCTTAAAGTTTGGGGCTGCGATGCTTATGTGAAAAAGCTTCATACTGATAAGTTCGAACCCAAATCGAAGAAATGTGTCTTCATAGGATACCCAAAAGAAACTGTTGGGTACACCTTCTATCACAGATCCAAAGGCAAGATATTCCTTGCTAAGAATTGATCCTTTCTAGAGAAGGATTTTCTATCGAAAGAAGTGACTGGGAGGAAAGTAGAACTTGATGAGGTAATTGTACCTTCTCCCTAATTGGAAAGTAGTTCATCATAGAAATCAATTCCAGTGATTCCTACACCAATTATTGAAGAAGCTAATGATGATGATCATGAAACTTCATATCAAGTTACTAGTGAACCTCATAGGTTAACTAGAGTACGATTCGCACCAGAGTAGTATGGTAATCCTATTCTAGAAATCATGTTACTAGACCATGATGAACCTGCGAACTATGATGAAGCGATGATGAGCCCAGATTCCGCGAAATGGCTTGAGGCCATGAGATTTGACATGGGATCCATGTATGAGAACAAAGTGTGGACTTTGGTGGACTTGCCCGATGATCGGCAAGCCATAGAAAATAAATGGATCTTCAAGAGGAAGACGAACGCTGATAGTAGTGTTACTATCTACAGAGCTCGACTTGTCGCAAAAGGTTTTCGACAAGTTCAAGGTGTTGACTACAATGAGATTTTCTAAATTGTAGCGATGCTTAAAGTCCATCTTAATCATGTTAGCAATTGCCATATTTTATGAAATCTGGCAAATGGACGTGAAAACTGAATTCCTTAAAAGGGTATTTCTTAAAGAAGAGTTGTATATGATGCAACCAGAAGGTTTTTTTGATCCTAAAGGTACTAACAAGGTGTGCAAGCTCTAGTGATCCATCTATGGACTAGTGCAAGCATCTCGGAGTTGGAATATACACTTTGATAAGTTGATCAAAGCATATAGTTTTATACAGACTTGCAGTGAAGCCTGTATTTACTAGAAAGTGAGTGGGAGCACTACAACCTTTCTGATAAGTATATGTGATTGACATATTGTTGATCGTAAATAATGTAGAATTTTCTACAAAGCATAAAGGAAAGTTTCAAAGGAGATTTTTCAAAGAAAGACCTCAGTGAAGCTACTTATATATTGGGCATCAAGATCTATAGAGATAGATCAAGACACTTGATAATTTTTTTTCAATGAATACATACCTTGACAAGTTTTTGAAAGAGTTCAAAATGGATCAGTCAAAGGAGTTCTTGTCTGTATAACAAGGTGTAAAGTTGAGTAAGACTCAAAACCCGACCACAACAGAAAATAGAAAGAGAATGAAAGTCATTCCCTATGCGTCAGCCATAGGTTCTATAAAGTATGCTATGCTGTGTACCAGACCTATTGTGTACCTTACCATGAGTTTGGCAAAGGGGTAAAATAGTGATCTAGGAGTAGATTACTGGACAGCGGTCAAAATTATCCTTAGTGAGAACTAAGGAAATGTTTCTCGGTTATGGGGGTGGTAAATAGTCCGTCGTAAAGAGTTACGTCGATGCAAGCTTTTACACCTATCCAGATGACTCAAAGTCTCAATATGGATACATATTGAAAGTGGGAGCAATTAGCTGGAGTAGCTCCATGCAGAGCATTGTAGACATAGAATATTTGCAAAATACATACGACTCTGAATGTGACAGACCCATTGACTAAACTTCTCTCATGAGCAAAACATGATCACACCTTAGTACTCTTTGGGTGTTAATCACATAGCGATGTGAACTATATTATTGACTCTATTAAACCCTTTGGGTGTTGTTCACATGGAGATGTGAACTATGGATGTTAATCACATACAGATGTGAACTATTGGTGTTAAATCACATGGCGATGTGAACTAGATTATTGACTCTAGTGCAAGTGGGAGACTGAAGGAAATATGCCCTAGAGGCAATAATAAAGTTATTATTTATTTCCTTATTTCATGATAAATGTTTATTATTCATGCTAGAATTGTATTAACCGGAAACTTAGTACATGTGTGAATACATAGACAAAATATAGTGTCCCTAGTATACCTCTACTTGACTAGCTCCTTAATCAAAGATGGTTATGTTTCCTAACCATAGACATGTGTTGTCATTTCATGAACGAGATCACATCATTAGGAGAATGATGTGATGGACATGACCCATATGTTAGCTTAGCATTATGATCGTTACAGTTTCATTACTACTGCTTTCTTCATGACTTATACATGTTCCTCAGACTATGGGATTATACAACTCCTGAATACCGAAGGAACACTGTCGGCGTTCTGGATATGGGGGTATCCAGACTTGCCTACCTACTGCCCACCACGTGGCTCCATCAACGGCCTGGTACGATACAGCTTCAACATCAATGACTCAAGACCCTCGCGAGGGGCCAAGCCTCACGAGGCGGACGACGCCAATACCCCCGAGGGAATCGGCCTCCTCGGGCTGGCTCTCGAGGGGCGGAGAGTTCTATGCAAGGTGCACCTCATGAGGCTCAGCTGACGTGAGCCATGACGACCAAGGCCAGGCGGGCACCAGGTGGGCGCCAGCGGGCGCAGAGCGCCAGTTTCCTCTTTGGTGCAAGGGAGGCAAGCCACAGGCGCGGAGTCCTGCGGAATCAGCCAAAGGTTTCCATTCTGGTGCAACAAGACCAAGACCGCCAGGACGGCAGGTCATCACCGAGCCCACCGCAGCGTCACGACCAGAGGCTTTTCTCAGGTGAAGACCACTTTAGTCAGGATAGGATGTACTACTTGTCCCCTTTCAAATCTGGCCGTTGTGGGATCCCTTCCCGCCAACATTTGGGAAGAGGACCAAGGCCACTATAAATAGGACTTAGCCACCACCATAGAGGGGCATCTAGTCGACATCGAGGGGCATCTAGTCGACATCGAGGGGCATCTAGTCGACATCGGGGGGAAGAGATCCACTCTCACCTGACCACCTCATCAGCTCTCTTGAGCTCAAGAACACCTCACCTCCTGAGGCCAGTTCATCCACTATACTAGTTCATCCTCAACCCTTCAAGGCAATCCACCAAAATGCTGGAGTAGGGTATTACACGGCAAGGTGGCCCGAACCAGGATAAGTTGTTGTGTCTCTTCGTCTCTTTGAGCCCGACGCGCTAGGCTTAGGAGGATTGCAAGTAGGTAGGCTGGGTAGGTTGAGATCTCTGCACGCACCCCAGAGTTCAAACCTTTCAAGGGTTTGCGAAACCTGTAATCTCACATTTGGCGCGCCAGGTAGGGGTGCGTCGGATCTTCTCTTCCATTGATCGATCCACCACCACTCCCACACCTCCAGGGCTGACGCACGCCGTGCTCGCACCAAGCGCCGGACCGTAGTTACCGCTCGCGTTGCTCAGACGGCTCTGGCGGGCGATGGTTGTGCTCGCCATGCTCCGTCTCCCGTGGCCAACGCCGCCATGGGCCCTGTCGGCCACGAGAAGCAGGCTTCTTTGCTGCACCCTTCGGTGCGCCGCAACGGGCGCACCGCGACTCCGTCACTGACCCCAGCGGCTTCATCCTCCCACGCGTGTCACGGCCCGGTGAACGCGCATGCTGCTCTGCTCATGGCTAGGGAGCTCCTTCACTACCGCTCAGTCGACGACTTCTACGAGGAGTGGCTTGATAAGATCACCGAGCTCGTCAGCGCGGCTGGGGGCTCCGTTGCACCAGCTTACTCACGGCCTCAGCAGCCGCCTGCTGCGGCGACGTGGCTCACGAGGCTCCTCCACCACCTCCAACCCAGCGCGTTAGCATCGAGCCAAGGTGTGTGGCACCATGGCGCGACCCACTATGCTAGGTGCCTGCGCGGAAAGTGGTGAGCTGCCAGGTGGTGCAGCGACCTCAAGGATAAGCACACGTGCTTCCTACACCCCCACGTCAAGCCCGCGTGCTACCATAGGAGGTGGCGGTGCGCGAGCATCAGGACCAAGATCCACCTCCTCGACAGGACCCTGTGGCCACAGTAGGGTGTCGCACGTTCACCTCGGAGCTTCGCAACGTCATCTAGCCGAGCAAGTTCAAACCTGACCTGCCTCCATGCTATGACGGCACCGCCGACCCTGCTGAGTTCCTGCAGCTCTACGAGCTGAGTCGAGGCGGCTAGCGGCGACGAGAAGATCATGGCGAACTGGTTCCCCATGGCCCTCAAGGACGGCGCGCGTTCTTGGCTCCTGAATCTCCCCATGGGGCCGGTCTCTTCCTAGGAGGAGATGCGCGAGGGAACTCACGACCGTCCGCCGGCCGCGGGTGACCTGCAGCGCATCAAGCAGTAGCCAAGAGAGACCCTGCAGAAGTTCATCCAGCGCTTCAACAATATTCGCCTCAAGATCCCTAAGGTTCCGGACGAGGCCATCATTTCAGCGTTCACTGATGGTGTCCATGATGTCAAGATGAAGGAGGAGCTCGCCATCCACGAGGACCTCTACACAGCCTTGGAGATGTTCAATATGGGGAACAAGTGTGCAAGGGCTAAGGAGGGGTGCCTCTCCCTCCTCGTTCTCCCCGATGCTGACCCCGAAGACAAGAAAGCCAAGGCCAAGGACGTGAAGCGCAAAAGGTCGGCCGTGCTCGTGGCCGAGCCAGAGATGAAGCGCGGCTGCAACCACCCCGAGTCATCCGAGAGCAACTGACCATTCTGTGTCTTCCACAATGTCCACAACCACAACACCAATGACTGCCAGGAGATCAGGGCCCTCCGTGACGGGCGCCTCGGTCGACGCCCCGAGTGCAATGATCGAGGCTACGACCGCGGAGGTGGCCAAGGTGGAGGACGCCGGGACGGACGCGACCATCGCAAGGAGTGGCGTGACTATCCTCGGGAGGACCGTTGGTAGGGCCAACCTCATGAGGGAGCAGCCTCATGAGGATCACCCTCAGGGCAATGTCGGTCTTCCTCCACTGCCTCCACCACCAAGAAGGAACGAAGATCATCACCAGGACGAGGGGGCTGGGGGCTTCCAGGAGCCTCGAGCCATTGCCTGCATCCTGGGCGGCTCACAGGCCCTAGCTTCTCACTGCATCTTCAAGCAGTTCGCGCACGAGGTGAATGTGGTGCTCCCCAAACCCTAAGCAACTCACCCGCTCAGTTGGTCCAAATGCACCATCACCTACAGCTCCTTAGATCAGCTTAAGTGTGCGGCCACTGCCGGCGCGCTCCCCATGCTCTGGTTGCCCGTCATCAGCAATGTGGTCGTCACCAAGACTCTCATCGATGGTGGAGTAGGGCTCAACGTTCTCTCTGTCCAAACATTTGATAGGCTCCAAGTGTCGTACTACTAGCTTCAGCCGACCAAGCCATTCTCAGGAGTGACCGACAGTTCCACACATCCGATAGGGTAGGTTCGCCTCCCTGTCACCTTTGGCAAACGCAACAACTACCACATCAAGCTCATCGACTTCGACGTCGCCGACATTCTCCTGCCGTACAATGCCATCCTAGGGTACCCAGCACTGGCCAAGTTCATGGCAGCGATGCATCACGGCTACAACATCCTCAAGATGCCAGGGAGCGGCGGCGTCATCACAGTCGCTTGCCAGGAAAGGATGCGGTGTGCTCCCCCGAGCGCGCCTACCAGGCTGCAGCAGCCGAGAACCCTGAAGATGAGGTGGTCTCCTCCCTCCTGAGGTCGCCCCCCAAGACGAAGAAGCTGCAGCTGGGCCAGGGGTCTCACGAGGAAGCATCACCCGATGACGCCGCGCTGAGCCTCACGTCCCCGGAGGGGCACCTTCACCTATCGCATAGGGAGGCATGCCCGACGCCCCTCTCAGGCTGGGCTCGAGGGCTCTCCTCGGGAGGGCATCGGACCTAGCCAGCGTCACGATAGAGGTGCTTGGGCACCATGTGGAGGCGCGCTTCAGCGCACGCTTCCCATGAGAAGGTGCCAGGCAGAAGGCGCCAGGCGTTCAGGAGTTCATCAGCAAGGCAATCGAGGAGATTCAAGAGGCAAGGGTTCTGCAAGGCGACCGCCGCCTACTGTGAGGCGCGGCTCACTTCCTTGGCGAGGGTAAGAAGTTCCGCATCTGCATTGACATCCTAGGGATAAATAGGGCCGCATCTCGGCAGCTCTTCTGGCTGTCTCGTGTCGGCCGATGCGAGGGTCCACCCCAAGCTACGTCTGCATGCCTTTCGGCCTACCGGGCGCAGCTGTGGCGTTCCAGCGCAGGGACGCCCTGGTGGCTCGCGAGGCCAGGCATCAGGCGACCCTGGCAGAGATGGAGGTGCATCTTCAGGAGCCTCCCAGGTCCCCTGGGCCTCCCGAGGGTCAGGGCCAAGGCGGCTCGTGAGGAACGACTCTGGCAGCGCGTGTCTTCTGCTACCCCGACATCTCTCAGCAACGGTATCAGGTGACATCTCTCCAAGTTTGTTCAGTTGGGGGCGCCCCTCGGGCTGCATCATCCCCAAGCCGTATGGGTCCGTCCTCGTGGCATGTACCGTTTTGCACTCACAAGAATTGTCTAACCATCTTTTATGAGTTTATCTATGATCGGCACTCTGCGGCCTCGAGTCTTAACCGCCTCATGGTCTCCCAGCGTTTGGTGGCTTATCCCTCGCTCACCTTGCTGCATGGCTACTCACATCGGCACGGTGCTTGTGCTCGGGTCCATCTCTGCAACACTGACAAACCCGAGGACCAAGCTCTGGCTCGCGACCCTCTCATGCATGCCACCTCACCAGGTCCTCGGTGCCTTCGTCTTTCGCCAGAGGCCCTAGGGTGGACAGTCCGGTCCGCAGGGGTTCGTGACCTCTCCTGTCATCTAACATGCAGATTCACGTGATGATGGTTCACGGGCTGGTCCAGATGGCCACCACCTTACCTCACGAGTCGCTTGCACGTTAAAGGGGGGTCCTGAGCATCGCGTCCAGGAACTCCTACCGGCTCTCCAGCCCTCACCCCCTGGCCCTGACCACGGCATCGCGACCTGGTATACCAGCGACGGCTGAGCTTGCTCGAGGGCCGGAACCTAAGGACGTAGAGCACCTAGGTGAGCGAGGCGAGAGGGTGGTCATTGTGAGCCACACCTAATGACACCACCACGGACGCAAGGGCGGGTATCACCCAGTGGGTCGTAATACGAGTACTGAAAGATAAGTTGCATGCACTGTGATACCAGTCTCACATCCTACTCACCCCAACCTCGCAGTCCCACTCCAGCGACTTCGCTCCCCTTTTTGGTTCCTTGGGCGATTGCTTGCACGCCAAGGGGGACCTCGTGAGCATCGCGTCTCATGAGCTCTCACTGGACCTCGCGCCACTCACCTCCTAGCCTTGACCACGGCATCACGAACTGTCATACTAGCGATGGCTGAAGCCTGCCTGGGGACTGGGTCCCAGCGGCATAGAGCGTCACACTGCCTAAGGGAAAGAAGGGGGGAATCGTGTCGAACTGGGATACGCAACTTCATCATAAAATTAAGAAAGCAGCGCTGGCATTAAACACACTTCGGTCCTTACATACCCCACGGGGACTGGATCTAATTCCGTGCAGGGAAGCAAAAGAAGGAAGGCTACTATCAGGCCATCAAGCGTCACCGGCGACGCCGAGCGGCAGCCACCACTGCGCTCCGGCCACGACGGGAGCTTGGCGGCACATAGCTATCATCGTTGGACTTCGGAGACTCGCTGGGCTCAGGAGAGACGCTGGACTCCCAGGAGTCGTCACTGCTGCTGGAGGAGGCGCCAAAGGGAGAGGAAGCAGGTCCAGCACCCACGGCTGCGTCCTGCGGGCTGCTTCCTCCGAGGCAGCACTCCAGCCGTCGGCCCTCCTTGTCGAAGACCTTGAAGAACAAGATGGATGCTCCATCGTATTCGAAGTGAATCACGAGGGCTCCCTCGGTGCGGCAGGCTCGGGCGACCTCATCCCATCCGCGGGTCATGAAAACGTCTCCGGGGGGCACCACCTTGACCTCAACTCTGGTGGCCAGGATGCAGCACCCGGCGTGCTGCAGCCATAGCTCAAGCGGCCCCCTCGGAGGCAGCTCTTTGGTGAAGAACCTCGGGAGCCGGATCCATGAATCAGGCGGCATCGCCGCCCACACCACAAACTCTCGCAAGCTCCCCTCGGTGTGAGTCCATGGCACGGTCGGCAAGGCAATGGCGGCCCGTCCTCCATCACCGGGGCCCGCTCGATAGCGCACATCTTCATCCTGGGCGCGAGCGTACAGGGGAAGGGGGAAGCCAGGCGGAGGCATCGGTTGCCAAGGTTTGGTCACCTCTCCCGCGCTGGCGTCATGAGGGAGGCAGAGTCGCTTCTTCGATGGGAGAGGATCAGGCCCCTCCCTAGGGGCCTTACCCTTTTCAACCACCGATAACCTCCTGATCGGCGCCATGGAAGCAAGATGGAGAAGGAGCAGAAATGGGCGGCGAGAAGACGAAGGAGAAATGAGCGAGGGGGCTCTGCCCCTCCCCCTCATTTATAGCTGAGCTAGACCAACCGCCGGCCTCCACAACCTCGCGCCATGATGATCTCTTGCATGCCGCATCGCTCCGTCAAGTCGAACAGTTGCCGAGGCGGCGTGGGGAAGCAGAGACGCCCACGTCCCATCAATCGCATGCGTCATCAAGGCCGCAGGCGGTTAGGGCCCGCGGCGCTCCGCACTTGCCCTTTGGCTTCACCTGGAAGCCAAGTCCGAGCGCGCCTTGGGCCCGGGGGCTACTATCGGCGTTCTGGATATGGGGGTATCCAGACTTGCCTGCCTGCGGCCCACCACGTGGCTCCATCAATGGCCTGGTACGGCCTAGCTTCAGCATCAACGACTCAAGACCCTCGCGAGGGGCCAAGCCTCGCTAGGCGGACGACGCCAAGACCCCCGAGGGAATCGGCCTCCTTAGGCTGGCTCCCAAGGGGCGGAGAGTTCTATGCAAGGTGCACCTCACGAGGCTCAGCTGACATGAGCCATGACGACCAAGGCAAGGAGGGCGACAGTGGGCGCAGAGTGCCATTTTCCACATCGGTTCAAGGGAGGAAGCCACAGGCGCGGAGTCCCGAGGAATCAGCCAAAGGTTTCCATTCTAGTGCAACAAGACCAAGACCGCCAGGATGGCAGGACGGAGGCTTTCGCAGGCAAAGACCACATTAGTCAGGATAGGATGTACTACTTGTCCCGTTACAAATCTGGCCGTTGTGGGATCCCTTCCCGCCAAAATTTGGGAAGAGGACCAAGGCCACTATAAATAGGACTTAGCCACCACCATAGAGGGGCATTTAGTCGACATCGAGGGGCATCTAGTCGACATCGAGGGGCATCTAGTCGACATCGGGGGGAAGAGATCCACTCTCATCCGACCACCTCATCAGCTCTCTTGAGCTCACGAACACCGCACCTCCTGAGGCCAGTTCATCCACTGTACTAGTTCATCCTCAGCCCTTCGAGGCAATCCACCAAAACGTTGGAGTAGGGTATTACTCCGCAAGGTGGCCCGGACCAGGATAAATTGTTGTGTCTCTTTGTCTCTTTGAGCCCGATGCACTAGGCTTAGGAGGATTGCGAGTAGGCAAGCTAGGTAGGTTGAGATCTCCGCATGCACCCCAGAGTTCAAACCTTTCAAGGGTTTGCGGAACTCGTAATCTGACAAACACCTTTTGTGCTATCAAACGTCACAACGTAGCTGGGTGATTATAAAGATGCTCTATAGGTGTCTTTGACGGTGTTTGTTGGGTTGGCATAGATCAAGATTTGGATTTGTCACTCCGTGTTTCGGAGAGGTATCTCTGGGCCCTCTCGGTTCATCACTATAAGCCTTGCAAGCATTGTGACTAATGAGTTAGTTGCGGGATGAAGTTTTACGGAACCAGTAAAGAGACTTGCCGGTAACGAAATCGAACTAGGTATAATGATACCGACGATCGAATCTCGGGCAAGTAACATACCGATGACAAAGGGAACAACGTATGTTGTTATGCGGTTTGACTGATAAAGATCTTCGTAGAATATGTAGGAACCAATATGAGCATGCAGGTTCCACTATTGGTTATTGACCGGAGATGAGTCTCGGTCTTGTCTACATAGTTCTCGAACCCGTAGGGTCCGCACGCTTAACGTTCGATGATGATTGGTATTATGAGTTTATGTGATTTGATGTACCGAAGGTTGTCCAGAGTCCCGGATGAGATCATGGACATGACGAGGAGTCTCTAAATGGCCGAGACATAAAGATTGATATATTGGAAGACTATATCCAGACACCGGAATGGTTCCGAGGTGTATCGGGTATTTTCCGCAGTACCGGGAGGTTATCGGAACCCCACGGGGGTTTAATGGGGCTCATTGGCCAAGTGGTGGAAGAGAGGACGTAGGCCAAGGTGTGGCGCCCCCCTAGCCCAAACCGAATTAGACTAGGGGGGCGGCCCCCTTTCCTTCTCTCCTCCCCCTCCTTCCCCCTTCTTTTTGGAATAGGAAAGGGGGGGGGGGCGAAACCTACTTGGAGTAGGATTGCCCCCCTTGGCGCGCCTCCTCTCCTGGTCGGCCTCCTCCTCCCTCTCCTCCTTTATATATGGGGGAGGGGGCACTCAATAGACACGCAAGTTGATCTTTAGCTGTGTGTGGTGCCCCCTGATAACCCACAAGTATAGGGGATCAATTGTAGCCTCTTTCGATGAGTAAGAGTGTCGAACCCAACGAGGAGCTAAAGGTAGAACAAATATTCCCTCAAGTTCTATCGACCACCGATACAACTCTACGCACGCTTGACGTTTGCTTTACCTAGAACAAGTATGAAACTAGAAGTACTTTGTAGGTGTTGTTGGATAGAATTGCAAGATAAGAAAGAACACGCAAATAAAAAGTAGGGTCTGTTTAGATAAAGAAGCAATAAAGTAAATATAGCGAGTGTGGAAAAGTGGTGTTAGGAGTTGTGAAATTGTCCCTAAGCAATTGACTACTTTACTAGACCGATAGCAAGTTTTATGTGAGAGAGGCATAAGCTAACATACTTTCTCTTCTTGGATCATATGCACTTATGATTGGAACTCTAGCAAGCATCTGCAACTACTAAATATCATTAAGGTAAAACCCAACCATAACATTAAAGTATCAAGTCCCCTTTATCACATACGCCACAACCCCCTTACTCGGGTTTATGCTTCTGTCACTAAAGCAACCCACTATAAGCGAATCATGAACGTATTGCAACACCCCACAATGGGAATCCCTCTCGCTTGCGCGACACAGAGGGCACAATAGGACAACAACATAACCACAAGCAAACTAAACCAATTATAGCAATTCATCAATCACCGATAGGACAACGAAAATCTACTCAAACACATAGGATGGCAACACATCATTGGATAATAATATGAAGCATAAAGCACCATGTTCAAGTAGAGGGTACATCGGGTTGCGGGAGAGTGGACCACTGAATATAGATGGGGGAAGGTGATGGAGATGTTGGTGAAGATGATGGAGGTGTTGGTGTAGATCGCGGTGATGATGATGGCCCCCGACGGCGTTCTAGCGCCACCGGAAGCGAGGGGGAGAGAGCCCCCCTTCTTCTTATTCTTCTTCCTTGACCTCCTCCCTAGATGGGAGAAGGGTTTCCCCTCTGGTCCTTGGTCTCCATGCCATGGGAGGGGCGAGAGCCCCTCCGAGATTGGATCTGTCTCTCTGTCTCTCTCTGTTTTTGTGTTGGAGATTCTGCCCTTTCACCGTTTTTTATATTCCCGGAGATCCGTAACACCGATTGGGTTGTGCTTTGGACACAATTTCTATCCGGATATTAGCTTTCTTGCGGTGAAATAAGGGCACCAACTGCCTTACGGGGTGGCCACGAGGATCAGGGGCGCGCTCTCCTGCCTCATGGGCCCCTCGAGCATCGTCTCGCGTTGATTCCACTTCCCAAAATTCACATATATTCCAAAAAAAAATCTCCGCCCATTTTTATTCCATTTGGACTCCGTTTGATATGGGTTTTCTGCGAAACAAAAAACATGCAAAAAACAGGAACTGGCACTGGGCACTGGATCAATATGTTAGTCCCAAAAATAGTATAAAAAGTTGCCAAAAGTATATGAAAGTTGAATAATGTTGGCATGGAACAATCAAAAATTATAGATACAACGGAGACGTATCAACATCCCCAAGCTTAATTCCTGCTCGTCCTCGAGTAGGTAAATGATAAAAAGATAATTTTTGATGTGGAATGCTACCTAGCATAATCTTGATCATGTAATCTAATCATATTAATACACGAGTGATTCAAAGCAATGGTCTATCATTTGACATAAAACAATAATACTTCAAGCATGCCAACCAAGCAATTATGTCTTATCAAATAACATAGCTAAAGAAAGCTTATCGCTACAAAATGATATAGTTTGGCCATGCTTCATTTTCGTCACACAAAATGCTCCCATCATGCACAATCCCGATGACAAGCCGAGCAATTGGTTCATACTTTTTAACGCGCCTCATCCTTTTCAACCCTCACGCAATACATGAGCGCAAGCCATGGATATAACACTATAGGTGGAATAGAGTATGATGGTGGAGGTTGTGTGGAGAATACAAAAAGGGAGAAAGTCCACGTCAACGTGGCTAGTCAACGGGCTATGGAGATGCCCATCAATTGATGTCAATGCGAGGAGTAGGGATTGCCATGCAACAGATGCACTAGAGATATAAGTGTATGAAAGCTCAAACTGAAAACTAAGTGGGTGTGCATCCAACTTGCTTGCTCATGAAGACCTCGGGCATTTGAGGAAGCCCATCATCGGAATATCCAAGCCAAGTTCTATAATGAAAATTCCCACTAGTATATGAAAGTGATAACTCAAGAGACTCTCTATATGAAGAACATGGTGCTACTTGAAGCATAACTGTGGTAAAAGGATAGTAATATTGCCCCTTCTCTCTTTTTCTCTCATTTTTTATTTTCTCATTCTTTATTTTTTTTATTTTTTTGGTGGGCTTCTTTGGCCTCTTTTTTTATTTGGGCTTCTTTGGCCTCTTTTATTTTTTGTAAAGTCCGGAGTTTCATCCCGATTTGTGGGGGAATCATAGTCTCCAACATCCTTTCCTCACTTGGGCAATGTTGTAATAATGATGATCATCACACTTTTATTTACTTACAACTCAATATTACAACTCGATATCTAGAACAAAGATATGACTCTATATGAATGCCTCTGGTGGTGTACCGGGAGATGCAATGATCTAGCATAGCAAACATATCAAAAATGGACAAGCCATGAAAACATCATGCTAGCTATCTTACGATCATGCAAAGCAATATGACAATGAATACTCAAGTCATGTATATGATGATGATGGAAGTTGCATGGCAATATATCTCGGAATGGCTATGGAAATGCCATAATAGGTAGGTATGGTGGTTGTTTTGAGGAAGATATAAGGAGGCTTATGTGTGATAGAGTGTATCATATCACGAGGTTTGGATGCACCGGCGAAGTTTGCACCAACTCTCGAGGTGAGAAAGGGCAATGCACGGTACGGTATAGGCTAGCAAATTGTGAAAAGGTAAGAGTGCGTATAATCCATGGACTGACATTAGTCATAAAGAACTCACATACTTATTGCAAAAGTTTATTAGCCCTTGAAGCAAAGTACTACTACGCATGCCCCTAGGGGGATAGATTGGTAGTGTAGCGACCAGACCTCAAACAGTCTGATCTCTGTGCATCAGTGTCATCCCCGGATCGGTAATGCTGACACGCACAGTACTTGAAGGATTTATAACAGAGTAGCTGTCGGTGTCAAAACCGGCGGATCTCGGGTAGGGGGTCCCGAACTATGCTTCTAGGCAGATGGTAACAGGAGACAAGGGACACGATGTTTTACCCAGGTTCGGGCCCTCTTGATGGAGGTAAAACCCTACGTCCTGCTTGATTAATATTGATGATGTGTGTTACAAGAGTAGATCTACCACGAGATCAAGGAGGCTAAACCCTAGAAGCTAGCCTATGGTATGATTGTTCTTCGTCCTACGGACTAAAGCCATCCGGTTTATATAGACACCGAAGAGGGCTAGGGTTACACAGAGTCGGTTACAATGGTAGGAGATCTACATATCCGTATCGCCAAGCTTGCCTTCCACACCAAGGAATGTCCCATCCGGACACGGGACAAAGTCTTCAATCTTGTATCTTCATAGTCTTGGAGTCCGGACGATGATGATAGTTCGGCTATCCGGACACCCCCTAGTCCAGGACCCCCTCAGTAGCCCCCGAACCAGGCTTAAATGACGATGAGTCCGGCGCGTATGTTGTCTTCGGCGTCTACAAGGCGGGTTCTCCTTCATACTCCATGTGTTTGCCGGATAGTGTCCGGTTGCTTCATAAATGCCGCAGTCCTTGGCTTCTACGTCCAATAATGGCCTTCTTCCACGTGTCGTACGAATGCGAAAAGCCAGGGTATTCTTACGTTTTACCCCCTAGCTACGCGAATAAGCTGCCTATAAGAAAGGTGTGGATCCAGATCCAAATCACACCATCCTCCTTCCGCAAGTACTCATCGAGGCGCATCTGACAAGAAATCCATTCCAACATGGATAGTCAACACGGCTCCTCTTCTCGCACGCCCAGTCCTCAGCCAGGAGATTGGAGGAGATGCTCAGTCCCGCATAGCGAGTTAGTGACGCTCCAAGCAGAGGGATACCTTCCCCCGGCCTTTATGGTTCCAGTTCGAGCCGGACTGGCCACCTACAAGGGTGGGAAGCGGGCGGAGAGCGTCCCCAATCCCTCCAAAGGAGAGCGGGTATGCTTCGTCCCCTACTTAATAAGGGGACTCAGATTTCCTATACATCCGTTTCTCTGGGGGCTCCTGGAGTTTTATGGACTCCAACTTCACCACCTCATGCCCGCCTCCATTTTGCACATCGCGGGTTTTGTAGCTCTTTGCGAGCTGTTCTTGGGCATCGAGCCCCATTTTGTGTTGTGGAAGAGGCTATTTTGTCTCGTACCCCGTTCTTACGAGGGGTCGATATATCAAGTGGGCGAAGCCGAAATATGGTGCATCGCCGGGACCGGGTACCTATCCGGAACCCCGAAGAAGGCGTCCAAAGACTGGCCTTCGGAGTGGTTTTATATGGAAGACGCCCCGCTGCCGGATCCAGTCCGGATCGGCCTCCCGGAGTTTAGCAATGCTCCTTTGAAGAAACGCCTGAGTTGGCACCCACGGAGCCCTCAACGGGAAGATGACAGGAGCGTCCACTATCTGATGGGCCGGATACGGTTACTAGCCCATTCCGGATTAACCATGATTGGAGTCATGGCCACATGCATTATGCGAGGGGTGCAGCCGATCCAATATAGGGGCCACCCCATGTGGGATTTCAACGGGGATAATGACGCCACCCGTCATGGCCGCACGGGGCCGGGATCGGCCGCCGATCTGGTGAAGATCCTGTCCGGCTTGTACAAGGGGGAGGAGGAGGACTTCCTCCGCACGAATCCATTGAATGGATTCTCCATGAATAACCCTCGGAGCTGGGTAAGCGGACGCTTATATATCTGATCCGTACTTTCAAAGATAAGTGTCTTACTTTATGATTTCGACGCAGGAACTACGTTGGGATGTGGAGGGCATAGAAAGCCCAGCTCCGCAACCCGAGGATCCGGAAAGATCCCTTGACCCGGCCTTCGAAGAAGATCCGGACATAAAGGTGGATTTGATTGACGGGGTGTTCCACCAGCTCAGCATAGACAATGCTTTAGTCGCCATTACGGCTGACTACCCCGGTTTATATCCGGCTTCCCAGGTGAGTACGACCGAAGTCCTGACACCATTACTTTTTTAGTGTTTATTCCTGACCACCGTGTACCAATGGCGCTTCGCAGGAGGTGCCTTCACAGCGGGAATCCGAGCCCGCGGCGGCTAACCAAACGAGGTCAGTGTGGCCTAGCAGGCGAAAAAGGAGTGCGGCGCGAATCGAAACGTCGCCGCAAAGGTATGGTGCACCTTTGTCTTTTAAGGGAAAGACTCCTAGGAGGCATATTAATGCTCATGATTCTTCCAGGAGAAAGAGCGCTCGCCGGACTGAGTCCGGAGAAGGTACCCACCAAGCCTCCGCCAGCCAGGCACCAACGCCTGGTCCGGAGGGGGAGGCGAGCGTAAGGCACGAGCCGGATGCTCCTCCAACGGAGGATGCCGATAGGTTGTCCGCCACCAGGTCTGAGGTGGAGAGCGCCATGAATCACAGGCGCTGCCGGGCAGTTCTTCGTGACGCGTGTTTCTCCCCTGAGGCATTAAATGCCTTTAATGCGAGAGACGCGCACCTCCGTGCTGCTCAAGATGGTTTAACCAGAGCCACGGAGCAGTATGTAAAGGACATACGGGCAAGGAATTTTAATAGTTATATATGCCAGTAGCCCCCGAGACTTAAAATAGTTAAACTAACTGATTTAAGGATCATTTGTTATGCAGGATCTTACTGAGAAGAATACCCACCTGTCTCAGGAGCTTCAAGAATGCAAGGCCCAACTTGAGGCCGCACTAGCCGCTGCTGGGGGAGCCACGGAGACCCCCTCTGGTAATTCATATTTTTAAAAAAGAAGTACTTGATGAAGTGCGGCGTGTGTGTATGGTCTGACAATAATATTGCAGAGGGTGCCGGATTAGATCCGGACAAGCAACAGCTGCTGCGCCAGTTGAAGGCCGGCGAGAGGGTGCTTATGAGGGTGCAGCAGGAGAAGAACAAACTCCAAGATGCCAACACCCAACTGGGCAAAGAACTAAAAGGTGTTCGGGTCCAGCTGTCTAACTCCGTAAAGGAGAATCGGCGGCTTCGTCGCGGCATTTATAGTAAGTGCTTGAGCAAACTCTTTTGAAAAGAAGAGTTCGGCGAGGAAGTCGATTGACAGAAATGTGTCTGTAGGTGTGCTCACAGGTCGTCCGGCGGAGGAGATGCCTGATTCTACGGGAGACCCTCTTCTCGAGCTGCTGCAACTGCACGAACGTGTTCGGCAGGCGATGAGCAGCGTCGTTCAGGCCTTATGGCCTTCCGTCTCCCTACCTGAGGGTCTTGGAGGGCTTGCTGAGAAGCTTCAAGGAGTACGGCGGCGTCTCCGTCTGTGGAAGATATCGGCCAGCCGTCAAGGCGCCAGGGAGGCCTGGGCCATGGTGAAGACGCGGTACCCGAAGGCTGACCCAAACCACATGGCCGAGGTCGGACCTGTGGGGCCAGATGGGAAGGAGATCCCTGTGAGCCAGATGTACGGCCAAGTAGAGTTGGCCGCAAAATATTCCCAACAGGACTGTAAATTAGACAGCCTGTTAGATGGGATTGAAGAGGAGTACAATCAATTTGTTTGACGATGTAATTTTAAAATGACATGTAAAATGCCTTCTAGCCGGATTGTAGATCGTTCGCCTTTGCGGACCTTTTCGCTTCAACCTCGGGACCCAACAGTCCGGAGTGTGTCCGAATACCCTTACAGTTATAAAAGAACCGGGGCATGCATGGAGACAAGGCGTAGGGGTCATAATTGCTTTATCAGACAAGTGCCCAACTAGCTATGTTATATTACGTGGTTAGTAAGAAACATCTTCCAGGGAGAATAGTTCCGTTAAGGGTTCCTTTCCCTGGG
This sequence comes from Triticum aestivum, assembly GCF_018294505.1. Taxonomy (NCBI): domain Eukaryota; kingdom Viridiplantae; phylum Streptophyta; class Magnoliopsida; order Poales; family Poaceae; genus Triticum; species Triticum aestivum. The sequence goes on along the minus strand of NC_057804.1, from coordinate 575,122,845 downwards.
AGGCATGCCCTAAAGTGCATGTCCGAACTGCGAAAATAGCAGAAAAAGCATCTGGGGGCAGATAAATAAGTAAGTAATAAATCATCTTTCAGGTCACCGACCGAATATTCCCTTAAGAACACTAGCCTTCGGCTTCACCCAGTCTGAGGTACACGTCCGGCTGACCCGGCAGTAACAATCGCAGAGGTGCTCCCTTTACCTCCTAGCCGAACAATCGAGAACGTAGGGGTAAGCACTGGAGCCAGGAAACCTGGCTTGGCCAAAACTTAAGTCATATCGATGCATATAATGGTGATCAAAAGGTACATGCGGAAGTATGACACATGTGGTGTCACGACCGGTTTTTCAATAAAAATATTTATTGAAAAGCCAATCTTTTAAGTCCAGTATGAGAGAAATCCTCCACACTGGCAGACAAATTCTTGATACAATAAGCCAGTAGCATAAAATATATTACAGGGTCGAACTACGGTTGCTCAACCAAACTATTACAAGCATGCCAATAATTATACATAATGGCGGACACGACACAGGGGTGTGAAGGCATACTACTGACTCGAGGATAGGACGGTGGTGGAAAAACACAGCGGGGAGAGAAATGCAAGACTCTACGTCTGTCATCTCATCGAGCGTCGAGGAGAGGCTCGATGAATTTATTTGGTAGCGGAAGCGGATATAATACAGTGACCAAATCCAGGGTCGCACAAGACTGACTGGGACTCCTCTAGGTGTCGGACTCGCTATCAAACTCTTCATCCATGAGATCGCCTTCGTCAGCATCTGGCCAAATCAACAAGCCAGTGAGTACTTTGAAAGTACTCGCAAGACAGTTCGGACGTAAGATATAACAAATGCATGCATGGATGCGACATGATTAATTCATCAATGCACATTAAAATAAAATTAGCATAACGGGGTAAGAAAAAGGGGAAACGGCGGTAGTCCGCCTGAAATCCCAACATAACACAAATGAAGACCGATCGGGTGTCTGAAGCGATGCCTCGAAAGGTGAACAAATAAAAATAAGGAAAAAAGATGCCACAGTCAGGCGTCTTAGCGACACCACATAAAGGGCTTTAAAAGAAATACCACAGTCGGACGTCTGAGCGACATCACAAAAAGGGTTTTAAAAGAAATGCCACAGTCGGACGTCTGAGCAACATCACAGAAAGGGCTTAAAAAGAAATGCCACAGTCGGACGTCTGAGCGACATCGCAGAAAAGGGCTTTAAAAGAAATGCCACAGTCGGACGTCTGAGCGACATCACATAAAGGGCTTTAAAAGAAATG